>NC_053426.1:29451920-29501920 GCF_007990345.1 Gossypium hirsutum | reverse complement strand
AGTTGGTGCGTTTTGGTCTGTACAATCAAACTTAAAGCTCAGGAATGTTAACTAACCTAGGGTTAAGGATGACGACCACCTGAAGGCTATAAATAGGCTCATTTGGCACATGATATGGACACCATTCCATTAACCTAGATCCTTTCTTTAGATTTAGTTTCGTTTTCTTTCTTTCATTCTTTCTTTATTTCTTTCTTAGGTTTTCCAAAGTTTAGTTTATTTGTTCGTTGCTTTCCTTCAAGAGATCTAATTTGTAAAGACGATCAATTTTTAGGGATTTGTGTTATTTTTTATATAAATCAGGCTTTTCTTAAACTATACACTTAATTCATTCACCATGTTTTATCCTACCATGTAATAGCCCAAATTTCAGTTATGTCGAAAATAGTGGTTCGAGACCACCAAATCCGAAAAATGAACTCATAGATTTGAGCCAAATGTAGCTTTTAAAAGATTTTTGAAATAGTAAATTATGTTTTATAAAGATTTACTTGGTCAAGAAATTGAAAAAAAAGTATCGAAATCTCGGTGTTATAAACCGATCCATAAATATTTTTATAAATATTTACAGAGTGTCAATAAGGTAGTATTAAAATTTCGTTAGAAAATTTTGACATTTGGGTGATTAATTAAATAAAAAGGACTAAATTAAAAAAAGTGTAAAAGTTGCTAGAAGGATTAAATAGCTCAATTGTCAAATGAGGAAGGACCTAAAGTGCAAATAAGCCCAAAGGAGATATTTTGGGCGGCAATAGTTGAGAAAAATTAGGAAATGGGTGAAATAAGGGCAAGATAGTATTTCAAATGATTTGATGAGTAAAGCTTCAATGTGAAATAGTCTGAAATCAAAACAAATTGTTATGAAAGCGTATTTAAAATACACAGAGATAATTGTTATAAGTTATGTGAATAAATTATGTGTAAAAGTATATGCATATGAGAAATTTAATAAAAGTTGAGCCCATACATGTTTCTTGATATTTATATGAATTACATGACTAACAATGTGATAAGAATAGGTATTAGGGCTCATGATCAATTCGAATAATTATACTTTGCATAATTATGTTGAATATAGAGAAGCGGTAAGTTAATTACCTTGTTATACGAATTTATTAAATATTACATGTTTACTTTGTTTTACTTTCTCCCCTAATTAATAATGATTCAATAAGCTACGGTAATGCCTCGTACCCTGTTCCAATGACAGATACGGGTAGGGGGTGTTACATTCCATCTATTCCATATTGTTTATGAAAGCCATGAGGAACTAATCCTTCTATAGGGGATTAGCGAGTGAAGGCATGACCTATTAACTATTTAATAGGGTTACTTAAAGGATCAACTGTTTGGGAAAGGAAGAGCGTGAAGTAAACCCTAGGCCTGACAACTCTGGAAAGTCATCAAGGTGGGGATTAACCCAAAATTGGTATTGCCTATCTGTGAACACTTTCACCCCAAACCAGTCTGGACATTGAGGTCAGAAGATAAGTAGTCCTTACTGACTCGTTAAGTTAGTGGAAGATCGGAGGGTCCTACTACGGTAACAATTAATTGGTTGATGAGAAACCCAAAATGATAGTTGATTGGGATTGCCGAAGTAAGATAATTACCCTTCATTAGACTTGATTCCTTCTATTTTTTCTATCTCTTGAAATTTAGTTTTCTTTTATGTTTTCTAGTTTTTATTATTAGTACTATAAAAATCAGGAAAATCTCTTACTGATGTTTTCGTACTATAACTTGATTAAAGTATTAATTAGATCTTTTAGTGTGTAGGTTAAAATTGATCTAGCCTTCGCCTCTCTTGGGTACGATCCTCGAAGTACTCACCCACTCTATTGTAAAACTATATTACAACTAGACCTGTATACTTGTGGATTCTGCCTCGTAATTCTATATTTTAACATAATATTTAACTCTGGACACTAGTACGTCCAGAGGTGGTCACTCGTACATGGATCCTTGGTTGAGGATTGCCGGAATAATTTTTTGCTACTCCACGGGGTGTACCGGTGGTCCTAACACCATCTACCAACAAGGATAAAGGCAAGAGTAAGCTTGTTTGAATTCTCAGTTTTTTTATGAGTAATCTGGATTGTCATATGTATGTGCTAATCAATATATTTTTTTTGGTATGAATGTTTTTAATGTTCGTATTTTGTGTGCGAATAGTGATGGTTTCCATCAACTTGTTTTCAAACTAAGTTTCAAAAGTAAGTTTTTGACAAAACCCTATTTTCAAGCTCTGAGACTGTTTTCAGAATATAATTTTAAAATATGTTTAAAAGCCAAGTTTTATGGGAGCTCCTATAAAAGCCTATGTTTTAAAGAAACGTTTTTAAGTACTATTTTACAAAACTTTTTTTTATGAGCTTCTTTTGTGAGCTCTTACAAGTTTTTTCAAGTAAGCTCTCTATGCGAGCTCTATGTGACAAGACTCTATTCAAGCTCTTTTACGAGCCTAGCTCCCTGTATGAGCTCTCTATGAAATGTCTTTGTGCATGCTCTTTTGCGAGCCATGTTGGATATATTGGTATACTAAAGGATTGTGAGTACTTATCCGCAAGCTTCACTATTAAGATTTTTTGTGATTGAGGCCCTGGAACATGTGGAGTGATAAGGGAATGTTGAGCTATGCTCCATTCACCTGGACATGTTGGTGTACAAGAGAGTGCATTACTTTGTGCTGCACTTATACGACATGTTAGAAGGACTATAAGAGTGATTTTGAGGCATTATAAGGAGATCCAAATATCCAATGAGACTAATTATGATAAGTGTGTTAAGTACGAGAACATATTTTATGTTTCTCAACTATTCTGATAAGTATGTGAACATGTTTCATGCTGTATAAGTTTTGTTTTCAAGAAGGAAGAAGCTAAGTTTTCAAGTATGATTTCCACTGAACATACGCCAACTATTTTTGCAAACATATGTTTTCTGATAGGATCTGCGAATTGGGTCTCGCACTTCACCTACAAACCCAACATGCTAAATGATTTTCAGACTAAGCTTTCCTTTGTTTTAAGCTCTGTTTTAAAACATACTTTGTTGATTTATGGTTATTCACTGAGTTTACAATGAACTCAACCACTCCTCTCTTACTTCGCAGGTAAGTAGGTTGCGGATAGCAGTGGTGAGGTTGATGACTTGGCGAGGCTCACTCCTAACTAGATATTGTCGCACCTCGAGAAATAAGGCTATGGTGTGGGTATAGATTATTTATTTTTTGATTCTATTATTCAAATAGTTCCTTTACAGTATTAGTTGCATTGATTACAAACCTTGTATGAAGAATACTTTGTTTCCACTTATTTGAAACAAAAACTGATGTTTATTCATGCTTGAGTGTTAATTACATTCTTTTTCCATAATTTGTAAGTCTAATTTGTTGGTTTTCTACGACCTCAAAAATTACATGCATGCCTGACTTTGCAAACCTAACAATGTATACGAGCCTAGGAATTTATGTGAATTTTATTAAGATATGAAAATCTATGAATGCATGATTTCTCTTATTGCGAAGTATGTTTATTTGACGAAACTATATTGTATGCTGCGAACAATTGGCATTTAGCAAACCTGAACTACCGTATACAGATTTATGCTATTGTGCGAACTCAATCTTTGTGTGTTACGTATTCATGTTGAATGATGCTAAGTAAGCTTATATTATTTGATGTATGCAAACTTATATTATATCTTATCATGAATCTTTAAACTATTTTGATGCGTGCGAACCTTAACTTATTTATAGATGACATGCTAACCTCTCTTGGTACTTTTGTAAGCTCGTATATTTTCCTTTTGTGAATTATTTCCATTATTGTGTTATAGGTTAACATAATTTTTCCTATTTCTAAGTGGTGTGTTGGAGGTTAGTTTGGGAGTTAACAGAGAGTAACTTCAGTGGCTAATTGGCATGCCGATCGAGTTAAACCTACTTAGCGGGGTTTGGGGTGTTACACTATGGATGAAGCCTGAGACAATGCTATCACTTTTTTTTTCTTTTGATCCCTCAGGATTCGAATACCTAGAAAAAAATTTGCTTCTACCAAGTCTTTCATGCTAAACTGTTGGGTTAACCACAGTTTAACTGATGACAATGTCCCTACATCATTCCAAATGAATGGAATATTGACCGCCTCTGGACGTACCAACATCTAGAGTGTGAATACTACAACTAAAGATATAGATTTGAGGCGATGTTCGTAAGTATACAAGTCAAGTTGTAATATAGTTACAACGAAGTAGGTGAGTACTGCGAGGATCATACCCAATGGAGGCGAGTACTAAATTAATATCAACCTCAACACAAATAGAATAATTAGTAATTTTAATGGTATGATAAAACATAAAAAGAAATATTTTGGGTTTTGATAAGGAATAAAAATAGCATAAATAAATGAGACTTAGGCAAACTAACTTATAAACTTAATCAGATATAGACATGGATGATTAGCTCATTTTGGTGGTCATAACTAATGCCTATTTCAGGTTTCTATTCAATCAACTAGTCGTTACCTTAGTAGGATCTCTTGACCTTCCACTAAACTAATGAGTTAGCAAGAACTACTTATCTCTCGACCTCATAGTCCAGACTGATTCAAGGCTAAGGTGCTCACGGATAGGCCATACAAATTTTGAGTTAATTCCTACCTAAATGACTTCCTAGGGTCGTCAAACCTAGGGTTTAAGCTCTTCCTTTCCCAAACAGCTGATTTGCTAAGAAAACCCTACATAGCAAATAATTAATCACACCTCCACTCACTACTCCCCCATAAGAGAATTAGTTCCTCATGGATATCATAAACACAAGGAACTTGATGAATAAAATGAACATTAAAACAATTTAAGTAAAGAGTTTAAGAAAAATCTAGAGATGTATTTGAATCAAGCACGAAATCCATAATATTTTGATCCTGTTTACAAATTTTGAAGAACACAAAAGAGAAAAGAACTAAAAATAAACCTAAGGCTTAAAAGAAATAAAAACTAAACACTACAATTACAAATGAAACTTAAAGTATGAAAAGCTCCACTAAACAAGTGTTTTAAGAGCCTATTTATAAAGTTAGGGTTGTCGTTGTCCTCAACCCTAGGTCAGTTGATGTTCTCATATTTAATTTCCATTGTGTAGACCAAAACGCCCCTAGCTCGTAAGTGCTTCCCGTACAAGAATGATGTCGCAACACCCTGGTTATTGAGTCATGAAATTGAAGGCAATATGCATGATTTAGGGGTGTATTGTGATATCCCTTGGCTACGTCTCAACACCCAAGGTAGTATAACAATTTTGGTATTCTACTTCTTATGTTGCAACATTGAACTCCTTGTGTTGCAACACAGCAACGAACTTCAAGTTGTTTATGCCTTTGAATGGTCTCCTACACACTTACTAAGTACATTAGCTCGCCTTTAGGCCTCATTCGACCCTTAAGGTTAATAAAATACTGAAAATGCACTTTTTTATTGAATTTAACTAAACTAAGAAAACATAACTAAAACATACTAAAATTGCTCGTATTCGAGCTCCTCAAGTATGAAAGCTAGTTTAATCTGCTACACTGAATTACAACAAATCAAATATCATCTGCATTTTGCTCCAATCCAAAAGTCTTGATCGCTTGATCGAATATTTGATTCCATGAGTGGGAAGCTTGCTTAATTCCATATATGGATCTAAGCAGTTTGCAAAATTTATGCTTGTTTCCCTTAACTATATATCTAGTGGTTAGCATCATGTAGATGCTTTCTTCAAGACAGCCGTTCAAAAGTGTTATCTTGATATCTATTCGCCAGATCTCGTAATCGAGAGTTACCACAATAGATAGTAATATGCAGATTGGCTTGAGCGGAGAGAAGGTTTCTTTATAATTGATGCCTTTTGTCTGAATATAACCTTTAGATTGTAGATCCACTTGCACCTTATAGGTTTTATCCCTTATGGTAATTCTACAAGTTCCCACATTGAGTTGGAATACATAGAGTCCATCTCAATTTTCATAGCTCTTTCATAGAGCTTGGAATCAGTGATAACTCTTGAAAAGAGTTATAAATCATACTTTGAGACCTAGTTAATTTCCTACACTTAAGTAGTTCTAGCTTTATTTGAGGTTATTGCATAATCATTTCTTGTAGAATTATACATGCATATTAAAACTTGGGCTGGTGGTTATGTTATGGTATTCTTTTTACTTCTGATCGCTTGTGGGAAGGTTTATGTGGTTGAATAACAGGCTTAGGGAAGAAGGTTAGTAAGAAATGATGGTTTGCCGAGGCATTTTGAGAGGTTGTCATGGCAATCCAAAAGAGGAAAACAACAAACACAGTGAGTACCTAAAATATTCAGCTGGTGGTCCCCCTCGCATGCATGAAGTGTGACAAATATCCACCTCAAAATTAGGGAAAAAGTAATCATTAGTTCGTGGCTTTAACCTTAGGGGTGTGATATCAAGTATAAAAAGAAAAAAAGAGAGAGAAAAAAGGAGGAGAAGCTGGACGAAAAAAATAATACTGTAGTTTGCAATAATTTAAGCTTCGACAGAGGCCTAACTATTGTATGAAGAATACTAGGAGCTGCTAAAAGCATTGGTGAAGACACACAGCAAAGAACCAAGCCTGAACTTTGTGTTTTATACCCAAGTTTCTTTCTCTGCATTTTTGTTATAATTTGTATATTTTTTAAACTTATTATTGGGGATTTTGATGATTTGGAAAAACTTGACTTTGTATAGCCTAGCCATGAGCTAACTTATTATGGCTTAGGATTGCTTGGTGTAATGATTAAACTTGAATCGAAGCTTGGAATTATTGCGGTTCATGTTATTGTTTTCTTCAACTACTATGTTTATTGAAATGCTTGTTTGAGTGTTGAAAAATGCTCAATAAGACTTAAGGTGGCTTAATACTGATAGGGTTATGGTACCTAGATTGAAATTGGGTAATGTATGTGAGTGTTGAATTAAACAATTGTGAAAACTCTAGACATAGAGTCTTTTCATATACGGTTTAAAAATTTTGCATTGGTACTGTGATCATAAATCCTTAGTCTGTAGACATATAGAGCATTTATGTAACGCCCCATACCTGAGACCGTCACCGGAGTCGAACACGAGGTGTTAATAGACTTAATTCATTACTTAAACAACTCAAACAATTTATTTTTAAAATTTTCAGTCAAGCTAACAATCTGCGTCATAGTTGCTTAAAAATTCATATCTCGAGTTACGAAACCTGAAATCCAATTCCGTAAATTTTCCCTAAAACTAGACTCATATATATATTTACTAATTTTTTATAAAATTTTTGGTTGAGCAAATTAGTACATTTTATTAGTTAAAGTCTCCCCTATTTCAGAGTTTGACTGCTCTGACCTCTGTGTATTACGAATCAAATATCTCCCTGTACAGAGTTTCAATGACTATACCGTTTGCTTCTAATAAAACTAGACTCAATAAGGAATATGTACATATAAATTATGACTTATAATTATCTTTGAACAATTTATGGTGAATTTTGAAAGTCATAATAGGGGATCCAGAAATTGCTCTGGCCCTGTTTCACAAAAAATTAAACATCTCATAAAATATAACTCATATACCTGTTTTGTTCCATCCATATGAAAATAGACTCATAATTATTCAATTCCATATATTATTCATCATCTAATTGTATCTCTACTATTTTTAGTGATTTTTCAAACTCACGTCACTGCTGCTGTCTGAATCTATTTTATGGTAAATTTTACCTATTTCATGGTTTCCATGGATTAGCTAGCAATTTAGCATACATAACACCAAATATGATCATGATTAGCCATTCCAATGGCTAATCATTACCAAGCATTTCCAACTACTCAATAACCATATCATAAGACCATATACACAAAATGATTATAATGCTATACATGCCATACTCAAAATATACAAGCCATTATGCCAAGATGGTATACAGATAGTGTGAGCGTGCCTCCGACCGTTTTCGATTTCCGAGTTGGCTTGTCAACACTACAAGGAATGAAAAGGAGGGAGTAAGCATAAATGCTTAGTAAGTTCACATGCAAATAGCAAGTAACATAACTATATAAGCAAACATAAAACATCATTTGCATAATCATCACCGAGACATTCATATCACATTTTCATTTATCATCTTACCATATTGTTGTTATACCTGTTCAAAGTATTCATTTCACAACACTTACCAATACGTCCCTTTCATCTCGAGTACTCCTCCGCTTGAGTAGAATTTTACCCGTTGAACACATCGGAATATAATTCGGATACATGGAAAGTTTGCACATAAGTGCTACATATGTAGCCAAGCTACCATGTAACCCGCCCATAAGTGAAGTCGGACTCAACTCAACAAGCTCGGGCATTCGCATCCATAAGTGAACTCGGACTCAACTCAACAAGCTCGGATGCCTAGTTACATCTCTCGAACTCGGACTCAACTCAACGAGTTCAGACATTTGCATCCATAAGTGAACTCGGACTCAACTCAACGAGTTCGGATGCCCAAAACATCCTAGTGACATGTCACTTGTATCCTAATCTATTCCTAAGGTTCAAACGGGCGTTTTCCTTGATCACACATCTTTGCCATCTTCCATGGAATATCGAAATTGATACTTCGGTGATAGTTCATACTCATCAAGTAATTCACATAATTACATATTATTCAACAATAACCACAAAGCATAATATTTCATGATAATTATCAGCATCATATCATATAAACAATATTAAATTGCTTAAAATGACAATTATGTTACTACATTTACACATTAACTTACCTCGTATGCGAAAATGGCTACTTTTACCATTTCGTCCACAACTTGGTATTTTCCCCATTTTAGCCTGAATTTTAGTTTTCCTTGCTCTATCATTTAAAATATAGTCTAATGAGGACTCACATTATTCAAATTGACCCAAAATCATATTTTGGAAAAATTACAGTTTTGCCCCTAAACTTTTGCATATTTACACTTTTTCCCCAAAGCTCGTAAATTAAACTTCAGCCTATTTTCTTATGTTTTATGACATGCTGATCATTTTCCCTTCTATGGCAACATCAAATTCTCACTCTAACATGTACTTATGACTATTAGGTATTTTTACCGATTAACCCTTTTGCTAGTTTTCGCTTAAAACCGAGTAGCACAAGTTGTCTAACATAATTTAAAACCTCATATTCTATCATAAAATACCAAAATACACAAATTTCACCTGTGGGTATTTTTCCAAATATGAACCCTAGGTTGAATTATTGCTAGCATAAGCTTAATCGAGCTACCGTGACTCCAAAAATGTAAAAATCATTAAAAACGAGGCTAGAACGGACTTACAATCGAGCTTGGAAGCTTGAAGAACCCTAGCCATGGTTTCTCTTTGCTATATTCGGCCATGGGGTTGAAGATGAGCAAAATTGACTTTTAATTTTGTATTTTAATTCATTTTACCCCTAAATGACCAAAATGCCCTTACTACTAAACTTTCCAAAAATTCCATCCATGTCCAATTTTTGTCCATAGACTTAGAAATTGGAAAAATTACTATTTAAGACCTCCTAATTAATATTTCAAAACAATTTCATACTAGAAACTTCTAGAATGCAAGTTTTACAAATTATTCGATTTAGTCCCTAATTTCAATTTAAGCACTTTATGCATAAAATTTCTTCACAAATTTTCACACAATCATGCAATAATATTATAGACCTCAAACTAATCATAAAATAATTATTTCTATCTCGGATTTTGTGGTCACGAAACCACTATTCCGACTAGGCCCAAAATCAGGATATTACAATTTAGGATTAGCGATATTAGGCATTTCTTTCGATAGAGCTAAGCCATTGACTAACCCAATCAAGCAGTAATAGTTACCATAATAATGTCATGGCAGTTGTAACAAATCTCTGAGTAGTCTCAGCCTCCATTGTTAATATTCCTACCTTACCACGGTTCATGGTTCATGTGTTTTGAGTTGTTGCATTTGCTTGATATGCTAATATTTTTATTTACTTTCATTCCCATTATGTTAACCCCAATTTTAATGTTAGTACAAATCAATAGCAATAATTTAAACAAAGTGAACATATCCAATCCTCATGGGAACAATAGCCATTCATCACTCTATTTCTTGATTCGACGTGTATACTTGTACACTCACGCATATCATTTCACTCGCGACAAGTTTTTAGCGTCGTTGTCGGGGACTGACAATTGGTAACTTTCACTTTTATTATTGCAATTTCGTTTTTGGTTTCAATTTTTAAGTTGTTTGTTTTATGACCCTTACAAGTTTGTATTAGCTTTATGCATAGAGGCATTCTTATTAAAGAATTATATCCTTTAGATTTGAAAATTGAAAGAACTTTGCTTAGAAGAAGATGAAAACAACGACCAATGAATCAAGGGGATAACAATCAAGATAGCCAAAATCAAGGAGGTTAGAATGGTAATCTGCGTATAGCTTAGATGTTTAATGATAGGGATAGACCTATTCATGAGCATGTAGTTTCCATTCTAGATGACCTGAACCCTAGTATAGTCAGGCCATAGATCTAAGCTCCTCTTTTTTAGTTGAAACCTGTCATGTTTCACATGCTTCAATCGATTGATCAGTTTGGTGGTCTGCCAACTAAAAATCCTAGGCTACAATTGAGACTTTTCTTGAAGGTATGTGATTCATTCAGACAACAAGGTGTTCTTGAGGATGCTTTAAAACACAATTTGTTTCCTTACTCTTTAAGAGATCGTGCTCATACATGGTTTAATGCTCTACCATTTGGAACAGTCGAATCATGGAATGATTTGTGTTAGAGATTTTTTCTGCGATACAACCTACCAAATATGAATGCTAAATTGAGATATGACATAATATCCGTTAGGCAACTAAAGGATGAGACACTGTATGAAATATGGGAAAGGTTTAAGGACTTGCTTAGGAAATTTCCTATGCATGGATTTCAACATTGGACCTAAATGGAGATGTTCTATAATGGATTAAATGCACAGAAACATATGGTGGTTGATGCTTCTGCAAATGGCACTCTATTGGACAAGTCTTACAAAGAAGTCTATGAAATATTGGATAGAATTACGAACAATGATTATCAATACCCCACAATGAGAGTTGGGACTGGAAAGAGAGTGGTTGGATCATTTGAACTCGATGCTATTACCTCGCTCACTACTCAGGTATCCTCCTTAGCTAATATTGTAACATCCCTTACCCGATACCGTCGTCGAAGTCGAACATGAGGCGTTACCTGACTTAACTTACTAATTCGGGGCATAAAATTTACTTTTAAAATTAATTTATTTACATTCATTCAATATTTCCCTAAAAAGGGCCCTCGAGACACTAAAACATGCAATTGAAACAGTTCAGGACCAAACCGGGAACATTAAAAATTTTCGGAATACTTAGACAAATCAAAACAATTTATTTCATTATTCCTTATAAAACTGCCCACCTACGTCATAGTCACTAAATAAATCATAACTCGAGTCACAAAACTTAAAATTCAAATTTGTGAAATTTCCCTGAAACTAAACTCATATATCTTATTACTAATTTTTTTCTAGAATTTTTTGTCTAGCCAATTAGTATAGTTTATTAGTTAAAGTTTCCTCTGTTGCACTGTTGGACTACTTTGACCTCTTCTCACTACGAATCAATTTCCTCCCTGTACAGAATTCACATAAACATACTATTTGTTTCTATTGAAAATATATTCACTAAGGAAGCTAGAAATATAAAATATAACTCCTAATTATTTTTGAACAATTTTTAGTGAATTTATAAAGTCAGAACAGGGGATTCAGAAATTGCTCTGACCCTGTCTCACTAAAATTCAAATATCACTTAATATACACTTCGCTTGCTTAGTCTGTTTCTTTCATATGAAAATAGGCTCAATAGGCTTTAATTCTATATCTCATTCATTACCTAATTCGATTTCTAATATTCTTGGTGATTTTTCAAGATCACGTCACTGCTGCTGTTCAATACTGTTTTAATGCTAATTTCACTTTTTCATGATTTCTTTGTATTAACTACCATTTAGGCATACATAACAATGAAACATGTTCTTTATTAGCCATTTCAATAGTTAATCATTATCAAATATTTACATACCATTCTTTAGCCATATCATAAGGACATACACACAAAATGGCTAAGTTCCTATACATGCCATAAACTAGAATGTTTGTAAACGAAGATACCCATTTGGTAACTTGATAGTCGATAGTGTGAAGTGATCTCTGACGACCTCCAACCCGAGCTTGCTTTTAAGTACTCTGAAACATGGGGAAGTGAAAGAAGTAAGCTTATAAAGCTTAGTAAGTCCACATGTAAAATAATAAGCATTAGCAATCAATTTAGCTTACTACTATGCTGACATAATTTGCTTAAATAAATGTTTAGTTCTTACTTTCCCATTTTACTCATCGGTAACCTTACCAAAGGCTCAGAATACAAAAGGCACCTTACTTAATAGCTTTCTTACATACCTGCAACATCTCACTTAACACATGAGTACTCTTTCATAATATAGGCATATTGCCAATCATGTCATAAAGTGTCACAAGCATAACTACAAACTCATCACTTACTTAATACTTGATAATCTCAATTACTTACAATCTCAATATTAAATAAGCCTTAAATGCATACCTGTACTCTTTCTTCATGTTCCCACCTTGTCTTTTCTTTAACTTACACTTTGGATTAGTCGGGAACGTTTTTCCATTTTGAACTTACCATTGCCATGTCTAGACATGGTCTTACGTGATATCCTTACCTTATGAACTTACCAAGGCCATGCCTTGGCGTGGTCTTACATTGGACCTTTGTCTTATAGTAACTAATCAATGCCATGTCTTGACATGGTCTTACATGCTTTCTTTACCTTATAGAACTTTTCAATGCCATGCCTTGGCATGGTCTTACATGATTTCCTTGCCTTATAGAACTTTTCAATACCATGCCTTGGCATGGTCTTACATGATATCCTTATCCTACCAAATGCCATGTTCCAAACATGGTCTTATAGGGTATCATTGTCTTACCAAATGCCATGTTCCAAACATGGTCTTACATCGTATCCTTGTCTTAGTGCCAAAGCCACATGTTGATGTGGTCTTACATGGAGTCCTTAATCAACGCTGATGCCATGTCTTGACATGGTCTTACACGGGATCCTTGCCTTACCAATGCCATATCTTGACATGGTCTTACATGGTATCTTTAACCGTCAATTCCTCCTTAAATGCCATGTTATGAACATGTACTTTTCTGTCAATTCTTCCTTAACTGCCATGGTACAACCATGGACTTTGAGATATCAATGCCTTGTCAAGTCATAGTTGAAACATACTTGCTCAAATTCTCAAGGTTAGTTGCATAACTCAATAATAACAACACTGATAACAATAATTGCATAATAATAAAATGCTACTCGACTTACAAACTTACATTCTCAATCTCATCATATCATCAACTTAACTTATTCTCATCAAACTATGCTAGTCAAAACTTTCTTGTTATCATACAAAGCCATAATACAAAATATGGTCTTACATATAAATTATACAAGTTCTCTTTCCAATATCGAATTATTATCGAACATTAATCATTATATCTGAAACTCAATACTAAAGTATCTATAGCCAAAATATCAATTTATCATTCAAATATGCATAATTAAATGCTTATTAAATATATGAACTTACCTTGGTACCAAAACGACCATTTTACCAACTTTCCCAATTTTCAGTTTTTCTCTCGTTCTAGGTCCAAATCTCACTTTCCGGGATTATTGAGCTTGGAAAGCTTGGAAACCCTAACCATGGCTTCCCCCATGCTATTTTCGGCCTCCATGAAGAAGATGGACCAATTTTGGCTTTATTTTCCATTTTTAATTCTTTTAATTACTAAATGACCAAAATGCCCTTAAAGGCTTTTCTTTCAAATTTGTCCTATTCTTGCCCATTTTTGTCCAAACTTAAATATAATGGTCTAATTGCTAAATAAGGACCTCCACTTTAAGAACCATTTCAATTAAATCCCCTTTATTATCTAGAACACACATTTTGTTAATTTTACAATTTAGTCCTAATTATCAAATTAGGCACTTATACATAAAATTTCTTCACGAAATTTTCACACAATTATTTAATCAATGAAGAAACCTTAAAACTTAATCAGAATAATTTTTTGACCTTGGATTCGTGGTTTCGCAACCACTATTCCGTTTAGGCCCTATTTTGGGATGTTACAGTTCTCCCCCTTTAGGGATTTTCATCCTCGAAAATCTTACCTACAAATAGATTCGAAATTGATTTCCAGCAACACTTTCAAATTCTCATTTAGCCTTAGCATACCCGAATTTTACTTCTTAAACTAAGGCTTTGAACTGGAATACCTACTGATAAGTAACTGACCTTATTTCATCATTAACCTCATACTCTCTGATGAAACCAAAATGGAAATTCTCTGCCATTAAGGTACTTAAAAAAAATACTTGTTTCTCTTTTGAGTGTCAATATTCTTACCTTTCGATTTTGTATACAATTTTTGATAATCTGTCTCTGATTTCTATAATTAATTTTCACTTTTCTCTAATCCTTTCTACTCAATTTAATTCTGAGAATTTCTCTTCCTCAATTCAACTATCAGTACAAAGGTGACATGCAGTAACATTTAGCAATCTCATGGTCAAAACTTACTGTAGCTTTCTTTTGAAGTCACGGTGCAACCTTGGATTTCCAACCATAACAACTAAAATTTACACTCTGAATGAATTAACAACCTCAAAATGAATAACTCAGATAATCCTTCAGTAGAAAACTCATTCATACTGAGAAGAATATGCAAACTTCTTTGAGCAATCAACCATAGCTCATTTAACCTTTCAGTGATAATGCTAATTCTGTTGCACAATTCTTCGAAATACCCTCACATTTTCACACAAACATCAATACTAACTGTAATAGCTTCTGAGATACTTGAAAATCAACTTTAACTCTCTAAAAGTTCAGGTATCGGATTCAAAGTCTGGTACATAACATTTCACACTCTTACTAGTATAACTAAATCAAGTTATCATCCATCTCTGTACTTTTCAAATAATCAAATAATTATCACTGTGCTAGGCATCATAACTGTTGCAAAATCTCTTGATTTCTCATTAACACATTTCTAGAAACCATAAACTCTTTATTCAAACCAAGCTGAATCATAATGGATACTTCAATTGTCAATATCTTAAACTGTTTATACTTTATTAGCATGAATTCAAGCCAAACTAAACTTCATACAATGAGAACTTTAACAATCAAGCAACTTGGATTTGCAAAAATATACCTTTGATGCAACCATTCGGATATGCGTATACAACTCTGTACCATAACCTCTAGAATATGTACTATTTACTCGGGTCATTTATCTATTTATACATGAAAAATCAGCATTTACCTCTAAAACATACATATAACTCAATCAACTGCTCAACTGAATCAGTCTCACCTAAAAGACAATAACTTTTCAAAAACTATTCTTCTCTATGCTATCATGATATCTCAAACATACATTCTGTCGTGATTTCTTCAAAGAGCTAATCACAAATCATTATTACTGCATAACTCGAAAGAACATAGCATTCGATCTTTAACTCACTGATATGTATATCAAGATTATGCGAAAAATGAAAATCAATACACATGTCTGAACTAAACTACACTGAGGCTACAATACTTATACCACTCAAAATCATAATACCATAATAAGACTGACTTCTCAATTACTTTAGTAAACAATGTCCCGGGTGAAAATAAAACATCCTGATCATCTGAGAGATTTAAACACAAATTTTAATAACAACCAGTACAAAAGCAGAATCTTTATACCTCTGATAACTATACCTCTGTACTTTCATTATCAGGCCTGAACTCGTAATCATCATAAACATACTCATAATAAGAAGAAAGCATTTTCATCAATAGAGCATTTTCTGCTAATGTCTCATGGATGATACTTTGAACAGTAATTTATTAATAAAACTGAGATAATAAATCTCAAAACATGGAGCTACACAGAATTCCTGGTAACCACATCTCATGTAGAACAGTTAAGGTTCAATAGCATCTCAGAAAATTTCCAAAAGGAAAGGATAATACTCACAAGCATTGGGAATAACTATGACAGAAGCCATAAAATTTTCCTTTACTTTCATTAAGCAATAGTTAACAATACAAATCACTAACATCATACAGATCTTACTGTCAACCTTCCATCTGTATGCTGAAGTAGAAAACTGGAATAGATAGAGCAATATAAATCACAGCTCAAACAAACTATAATGCTTTCATCTGTTTGTAAATTTAACTAACATTCTAATACTACAGGAATTGCATCTATGATCCTACATATATTTATATATATCTTTGAAAGTAAATGTACACATATAATAGTCGAAAAATATTTTTCTATAATTTCTCAACTATAAACTCTACATTCAACTATTAATACGACTCAATTATTATTCCTTTGACTAATTCTGTCATTACTGAATTCGCATTATCCCATTCACAGTTGGGATTTATTCGAAAGAAATCTAGCAATCATATACCTTACACATCATACTTGAATGAGTGCATTAGCTGAGCCTGACCTTTCTTTTATTGTGACATTTTAGTTATTCGGATGATTTTATTATTAACCTGACATCCTTTATGCAACTGTGTTCATTTGCTAAATCACTCTCGACTCTGATTACATCGTCAATAAATCTATCATTGAACTCTTTAGTTTTCCACTTTAGCCTATTCAATCTGAATTTCATGAAATCTCATTCTGAATTACCTTTCTGATAAGGGGTGAGGTTGTAACACCTCTGACTTACCTCTTACATACTCATGCATATAATTTAACACTCATCATATTAAAATATTATTATAATTATACAATTTTCTTCAAGCAACTTAACATGCACGTTCATAATGCAATGACTTAATGATCATCTTATGCAAATTAACGCACTTATACATGCATTCATAAATCTCGAGTAAAATTACTCATAGCATTCACTTAACTTCTCTAGTTATACATATAGCATCATACAAATGCCAATTTAACATGAACACTTATCTCAATATAAACTTTCCTTTCATCTTATCTCATCTTTCATATTTCCTGAACAATTCTTATTCACAATTTATTCATTATCACATAAACATGATGAACCATTATTCTTACATTTTATGAGCCTCTACTCATCATAAACATACTATCTGTACTATCAAACTTAGCTCAGTTGGAGTGCACATCTGTCTGACAAAACATTTTATATCTGGGTCGGGAGTCGTCACACTATCATAGTTCAATATGGCATGTATAGCTAGACTCTTACTCATACTGAATATTCTGAGAACCAATTAACCCTTTGCTCTGATACCAAGAAATGTAACACTCCTTACCCGAGACCATCGCCGGAGTCGAGCATGAGGCGTTACCTGACTTAACTTACTAATCCGGGGCATAAAATTTGCTTTTAAAATTAATTAATTTACATTCATTCAATATGTCCCTAAAAAGGGCCCTCGAGACCCTAAAACATGCAATTCAAACGGTTCGGGACCAAATCGGGAACATTAAAAATTTTCCGAATACTCAGACAAATCAAAACAATTTATTTCATCATTCCTTATAAAACTGCCCACCTGCATCATAGACACTAAATAAATCATAACTCGAGTCACAAAACTCAAAATTTAAATTTGTGAAATTTATCTAAAACTAGACTCATATATCTTATTACTAATTTTTTTTCTAGTATTTTTGGTCTAGTCAATTAGCACATTTTATTAGTTAAAGTTTCCCCTATTGTACTTTTTGACTACTTTGACCTATCCTCACTACGAATCAATTTTCTCCATGTACAGAATTAAAATAACCATGCCGTTTGTTTCTCTTGAAAGTAGATTCACTAAGGAATCTATAAATATAAAATATAACTCCTAACTATTTTTGTACAATTTTTAGTGAATTTATAAAGTTAGAATAGGGGATTCATAAATTACGCTGACCCTATCTCACTAAAATTAAAATATCCCTTAATATACACTTCTTTTGCTTATTATGTTTCTTTCATATGAAAATAGACTCAATAAGCTTTAATTATATCTCTCATTCATCACTTGATTCCATTTCAACTATTCTTGGTGATTTTCAAGATCACGTCACTGATGCTGTTCAATACTGTTTTAATGCTAATTTCACTTTTTCATGATTTCTTTGTATTAACTACCATTTAGACATACATAACACCGAAAGATGTTCTTTATTATCCATTTCAATAGCTAATCATTATCAAATATTTACATACCATTCTTTAGCCATATCATAAAGACAAACACCCAAAATGGCTAAGTCCCTATACATGCCATAAAATAGAACGGTTGTAAACGAAGATACCCATTTGGTAACTTGATAGTTGATAGTGTGAAGTGATCTCCGATGACCTCCAACCTAAGCTTGCTTTTAAGTAATTTGAAACATGTGAAAGTGAAAGAAGTAAGCTTATAAAGCTTAGTAAGTTCACAAGTAAAATAATAAGCATTAGCAATCAATTTAGCTTACTACTATGCAGTCATAATTTGCTTAAATAATGTTTAGTTCTTACTTTCCCATATTACTCATCGGTAACCTTACCAAAGGCTTAGAATACAAAAGGCACCTTACTTAGTAGCATGCTTACAACCTGCAACATCTCACTTAACACATGAGTACTCTTTCATAATATAGGCATATTTCCAATCATGTCATAAAGTGTCACATGCATAACTGAAAACTTATCACTTACTTAATACTTGGTAATCTCAATTACTTACAATCTCAATATTAAATAAGCCTTAAATGCATACCTGTACTCTTTCTTCATGTTCTCACCTTGTCGTTTCTTTAACTTACTCTTTGGATTACTCGGGAACCTTTTCCATTTTGAACTTACCATTGCCATGTCTAGACATGGTCTTACGTGATATCCTTACCTTATGAACTCACCAAGGCCATGCCTTGGCATGGTCTTACATGGGACCTTTGCCTTATAGTAACTAATCAATGCCATGTCTTGACATGGTCTTACTGCTTTCTTTACCTTATAGAACTTTTCAATGCCATGCCTTGGCATGGTCTTACATGATTTCCTTGCCTTATAGAACTTTTTAATGCCATGCCTTGGCATGGTCTTACATGATATCCTTATCCTACCAAATGCCATGTTCCAAACATGGTCTTACAGGGTATCCTTGTCTTACCAAATGCCATGTTCCAAACATGGTCTTACATCGTATCCTTGTCTTAGTGCCAAAGCCACATGTTGATGTGGTCTTACATGGAGTCCTTAATCAACGCTGATGCCATGTCTTGGCATGGTCTTACACGGGATCCTTGCCTTACCAATGCCATATCTTGACATGGTCTTACATGGTATCCTTAACCATTAATTCCTCCTTAAATGCCATGTTATGAACATGTACTTTTCTGTCAATTCTTCCTTAACTGCCATGGTACAACCATGGACTTTGAGATATCAATGCCTTGTCAAGTCATAGTTGAAACATACTTGCTCAAATTCTCAAGGTTAGTTGAATAACTCAGTAATAACAATACTAATAACAATAATTGCATAATAATAAAATGCTACTCGACTTACATACTTACATTCACAATCTCACATATCATCAACTTAACTTATTCTCATCAAACTATGCTAGTCAAAACTTTCTTGTTATCATACAAAGCCATAATACAAAATATGGTCTTACATATAAATTATACAAGTTCTCTTTCCAATATCGAATTATTATCGAACATTAATCATTATATCTGAAACTAAATACTAAAGTATCTATGGCCAAAATATCAATTTATCATTTAAATATGCATAATTAAATGCTTATTAAACATATGAACTTACCGCGATACCAAAACGACCATTTTACCAACTTTCTCAATTTTTGGTTTTTCTCTCGTTCTAGGTCCAAATCCCAATTTTTGGGATTATTGAGCTTGGAAAGCTTGGAAACCCTAACCATGGCTTCCCCCATGCTATATTCGGCCTCCATGAAGAAGATGAACCAATTTTGGCTTTATTTTCCCTTTTAATTCTTCTAATTACTAAATGACCAAAATGCCCTTAAAGGATTTTCTTTCAAATTTGTCCTATTCTTGCCCATTTTTATCCAAACTTAAATATAATGGTGTAATTACTAAATTAGTAACTCCACTTTAAGAAACCATTTCAGTTAAATCCCCTTTATTATCTAGAACACACATTTTGTTAATTTTACAATTTAGTCTTAATTATCAAATTAAGCACTTATACATAAAATTTCTTCACGAAATTTTCACACAATTATTCAATCAATGAATAAACCTTAAAACTTAATCAAAATAATTTTTTTTTGACCTTGAATTCGTGGTTTCCCAACCACTATTCCATTTAGGCCCTATTTTGGGATGTTACAAATATGATAAAGACTATGCAGAAACCTAGTGACTAGAAAGAGTTGAAGGCAACTAGTTTATCTTGCATTTACTATGGTGAGGATCATGTATTTGAAAAATGTCCCTTGAACCCAACATCTATCTATTATATGGGTAATTAAACAGGATGAACAACCTTTACCTGAACACGCATAACCTTGGTTGGAAGAAACACCCAAACTTTGGATGGAGCAATCAAGGAGCTAGAAATTCCAACACAACTGTCGGACCCAATGCTATGAATGCCCTATATTGTTTTAATCAATCTCTACAACCTCAACAACGGGTTCAACAAGGATAGACATCATCATCATCATTATATATTGAGTCTCTATTGAAAAAGTATATGGCAAAAAATTATGTTGTGATTTAGAGCCAAGCATCATCTCTACGAGCTTTAGAGAATCAAGTTGGACAAATAATGAATGCATTGAACTCGAGAACACAAGGGACCTTACCCAGTGATATAGAGAATGCAATACCACATGGGAAAGAACATTATAAAGCTATCACCTTAAGAAGTGGTACACAGTTAGATAGAGCTGACAAGAATGTTGTGGTTGAAGCTACAAGCTCAATACCTGATAATAAAAAAATTCTACACAACCCAAGACGAGCTCCAAAATGAGAAAGCTGTGGCCAACAATGTTGAAGCAAACTCAGATAGCTCAGATGGACATAATGCCCAAGCAAAAACGCTCTACTACCTGATGTTCACCCACCTCCACCATTTCCTCAACGTTTCCAAAATCACAAACAAGACCAACAATTGAGATGATTCTTGGATGTCCTAAAGCAACTCCATATCAATATACCTTTGGTGGAAGCATTGGAGCATTGGAGCATATGCCTAACTATGTTAAGTTTATGAAAGACATACTTTTGAAGAAGAGATGACTAGGAGAATTTGAAACAATAGCACTAATTGCAGGGTGCACTACCATGCTCATAAATAAACTACCTCCAAAGTTAAAAGATCCAAGGAGCTTCACAATACCTTGCTCAATTGGTAACCAATATGGTTGAAATGCTTTATTTAATTTAGGAGCGAGAATAAACCTTATGCCTTTGTGTGTGTTCAAAAAGCTGGGAATTGGTGAAGCACGATCTACCACTGTGACCTTGCAATTGGTAGATCAGTCATATGCTCATCTAGAATGTAAAATAGAAAATGTCCTCGTGAAGGTAGATATGTGCATTTCCCTATTATTGTGAGGCTGATAAAGATGTGCCTATTATTTTGGGTAGACCTTTCCTTACAACTTGTAGTACTGTTATCGATGTTCAGAAGGGATAATTAACCATGAGAGTGAATTATCAATAGATCACATTTAATACCTTCAAGGTGCTAAAATGTGCTAATGATGTTGGAGAATGTCAGGTTCTCAATTTGCTAGACTCTGTGGTGGAAGAAAAATTTGAAAAAGAATAGCATAATAAGGAAAATGATGCAGCAAATTCAGTTGAAAGTGATGATGAAGAGCCATTAGGATACTACAATGAGCTGATGGAATCCAAAATGGTTATAGACATGTCTAGAAAGAGGTTCGACACCCTAGACTTATGTGCTCAAACTTTTAGTTCTCTAAAACCATCCATAGATAAACCACCCACCTTAGAGCTAAAGCCCCTCCCTGTACAGTTTAAGCATCCTTATCTAGGTAAAGATACACACTCCCTGTAGTTGTGTCTGCTGACTTAACGTATGAGCAAGAAGTCCAATTGCTAGCTGTGCTCAAGAAATTCAAAAAGGCTCTAGGATGGTCAATCACAGATATAAAGGAAATTAGCCCAACAATTTGGATATAGAAAATCTTGCTGGAAGATTACCACAGTAATTCTATTGAGAAACAGAGGAGGTTAAACCCTATCATGAAAGAAGTGGTGAAGAAGGAAATAATGAAATGGCTGGATGCTAGTATCATCTACCCAACCTCTGATAGCACTTGGGTGGGTCCAGTTCAATGTGTCATAAAAAAGGGGGTGTCACTGTGGTCAGTAACCACAACAATGAGCTTATACCTACAAGAATTGTAATAGGATGGCGTGTCTACATGGACTATCGCAAGCTCAATAGGGTTACAAGGAAAGATCATTTACCATTTCCTTTCATCGACCAAATGTTAGATTGATTTGCTAGAATGGACTTCTATTCCTTCTTAAATGGATAATCTGGTTATAATCATATTGCAATTACCTCAGAAGATAAAGAGAAAAGTACATTCACCTATCCATATGGTACATTTGCCTTCAGGCGTATGCCTTTTGGTCTGTGTAATGTCCCAACAACATTCCAAAGGTGCATGATGTCAATGGTCTCGGATATGGTAGAAAAGTTACTTGAAGTGTTTATGGATGACTTCTCAGTATTTGGGAATGACTTCAAAGGACGCCTACACAACTTAGAATTAGTGCTTGAATAGTGTGAGGAGACTAACCTTGTCTTAAATTGGGAGAAGTACCACTTTATGGTAAGAGAAGGCATCGCTTAGGGCACAAGGTCTCTAAAAATGGAATCGAAGTTGATAAGGCAAAGATCGAAGTGATTAAGAAGCTACCACCACAAACAAGTGTAAAAAGGATTAGGAGTTTCTTGGGACATGCAAGATTTTATAGACGATTCATCAAGGACTTTTCTAAGAACTCAAAGCCTTTGTGTGCCCTATTGGAGAAAAATAAATCACTTATCTTTGATGAAGCGTGTCGATTTTCTTTTGAAGAACTGAAGGAACGATTGGTGGCTGCTCCAATTGTTGTAGCCCCGAATTGGTCAGTATCATTTTAACTTATGTGTGATGCCAATGACTTTGTTGTTGGAGTGGTGCTTGGACAAAGGTCAGGTAAGATATTTCATGCTATTTATTATTCCAGCTGTACTCTAACAGAAGCACAACTCAATTACACTATAATTGAAAAGGAATTACTGGCTACTATGTTTGCATTTAATAAGTTTAGATCATATCTAGTAGGCACTGTAGTTATAGACTACACTGATCACTCTACAATTAAATATTTGTTAGCTAAGAAAGATACGAAATTGAGATTGATTGGGTGGATTCTTTTACTACAAGAATTTGACTTGGAAATTAGAGACAAGAAGGGTACAGAGAATTAAGTAGCAGACCATCTATCCAGGTTAGAAGCTGGGAATGAGGATGAAAATGATAAGCCTATTGAGGATGACTTTCCTGATGAAAAGTTGTTGGCTGCTATAGCATTACCATGGTATGCTGATGTAGTAAATTTCCTGGTAAGTGGTTTGCTGCCATTTGATCTTAATAGCCAAGGCAAGAGGAAATTCCTTCATGATGCATGCTATTACTAATGGGATGAACCTTTCTTGTTCAATTAGTGTGTTGATCAATCAAAAATTGTGTCCCAGATGATGAAATACATAACATGTTGCAACACTGCCATTTGTCACCTTATGGATGCCATTTTAGAATGATGAGAACTACTGCTAAGGTGCTTTAGTCGGGATTCTATTGGCTAAGTTTATTTAATGATGCCCAGCAGTTTTATAACACATGTGATCAATGTCAAATAACATACAACATTTCAAGAAGACAAGAAATGCACTACAAAGCATTCTAGAGGTTGAGTTATTTGATGAATGGGGAATTGACTTCATGGGCCCCTTTCCACCATCATTTAACAACCTATATATTCTAGTAGTAGTCGATTATGTTTCCAAGTGGATAGAAGTTGTAGCCTTCCTCACTAATGATGCCACGTCTGTGATGGAATTTTTGCACACGAACATTTTCACTAGATTTGGTACACCTCGAGCAATCATCAACGATGAAGGGTCACACTTTGACTATAAACTGGTTGCTAATACTATAAACAGGTATGGTGTAAAGCACAAAATTGCCACAACTTATCACCTACAAACAAATGGATAGGATAAGATTTCTAATAGGGAGATTAAATAGATCCTGGAAAAGGTAGTGAATCCAAATCGAAAGGACTGGTCTTTGTGACTAGACGAAGCCTTGTGGGCTTATCGTACTGCCCTTAAAACACCATTAAGAATGTCGCCTTTTAATCTTGTGCATGAAAAGCCATGTCACCTTTCCGTTGTGTAAGAGTACAAGGCATTTTGGGCTATTAAAAAGTGAATTGGATTGGACAGTTGCTGGGCATCAAAGACTGTTAGAATTGAATGAATTGGAGGAATTTAGAGCTCAGGCTTATGAGAATGCAAGGATCTATAAAGATCAAACCAAGAGATGGCATGACAATAGGATTATACCTAGAAAATGTGAATATAGGCAAAAGGTGTTGCCGTTCAACTCACAATTGAAGTTGTTTCCTGGCAAGCTGATCAAGGTGGTCAGGTCTTTTAGAGGTTATCAAGACTTATCCCTATGGAATAGTTGACATCCACGACAACAAAACTGGAGCAACTTTTAAGGTTAATGGCCAACATTTAAAGCACTATTAGGGTGTTCAAATGGATCGAGACAAGCAAGCCGTTGATCTTAGAGATGTCTAAGTCCAACATCTCTTTTCTTTTTCTCTATCTTTTTACTCTTTTCCTATTGTTTAATTTAATTTAATTTTTACATTTTTATTTCAATTATCTAATGTCATTTTCAAATTTGGTTATTAATTTTGTAGTGTACAACTTTTGTAGAAAATTCAGAAGAAAAAAAAGGGTACCAGTAATGATAGAGGTAGTATCAATTTGCCATGGCAATTCAAAAGTGAACTACAACTTCGAGATAACTGAACAATGCACCAAGTGCAACATGTAGGTTGAAAAATAGAGACAAGACCAGGGAAAAACAATATGGATAGTTAGCCCTTTCTAGTTACTTCAGAAGCCTAAGAAGATGTTCACAAATTTTTTTAGGGTTTGTCACCCTAGGATTTCCCTCCAAAACTCTTTTTATTTTGCCCCTCAAGTTGTCTAGATACTTACACCGTAAGTTTATTGAGCCGTTCACTCCACTACCTCCATTAACTCCCTAAAACTGTCAACGCCTCTTCCACTAACCTACACTTACTCACTGTTTATTCCTTCACCTCCTTTACCTTACCTTACCTCTCTTTATTGATATTCAACTTCCTTTGATTCAATCCTTTTCATTCTACAACATCCATGGCCAGAATAAAAAATGCTTCCAAAGGTGCTGAGTCTTCTCAAGCCGGTGCCACCCAACCTAAAACATTTTTTACTAACATTGCAGCTTCAAAATATGAAACCAACTTAGTAAAAAGACCCTTCTATTTTGAACAAGTATTTTTGTTCAAGGATAAGCCCCATATGGGTTATGACGTGTCAGTCTTATCTATTGTGAAGAAGCATGGATAGGAAATCTTTTTCCTGCACCCAGATGATGTCCTTGAAAAGGTGGTTTGGGAATTTTATGCCCATATGAACTCCCATGATAACCTCTTTATCTATGTGAGAGGAAAATCAATTCCCTTGGATGAAGACAACATTAAAGCCCAACTTGGGCTAGTTTCTATTCAAGATGGGCACACCTCATTTGCTGAAAACATCACTGTGGAAGGTCTGAACCAGGTGCTGAAGGATTTATGTGTCGAAAGGACTAGGTGGATTGTTTGAAGTCAAGACTGTCACACGATTGAAATAACTGCTTTGAAGCTCATCAGGAAAGTCTAGTATCATTTTTTGAAGAGTCGAGTAATGCTATCTACTCATAACACTACAACTAAGAATAAATGTTGTTGTTACACTAGATAATTATGGGTAGAAAAATCAATGTTGGAAGAGTGATTTTTCATGAAGTGCACTGATGCACAAATAAGAATTCGAGAAGCTTAAACTACCCTTCTCTTACATAGCTCTTTGTAGGGTGGCTCAAGTGCCCTTTCATGCTAATGAAAACATTACTCCTAAAAAGGGTGGGATGTTTCGATTTATTTTAGCCAAAGTTCATTATGTAGAAACACCAAGGCCACATCAACAATGTAGTGCACCTACTTCCACTGCCAAGTATTTTGCCCAAGTAGAAGCCTCTACTTTGTAGAGCCTTTTTGAGAACCGTGTGCTACGCTGATAAGAGCAGCTGGAAAACACATGTCCCTATTTGAAGTAAAGCAATATCAGGCTGCTGAATCAATGACAAAGACTTAGGAGTTGTAGACATTATATTGGTCTTATGTGTAGACTTGTGATATTGTGCTAAAGAGAGCTTAACAATAGAACTTCACCAAACCAATACATGATTTCCCTTCTTTCCCCCAAGAATTGTTACCACTTCCTGAAGCTGGTTACAATGAACGAGAGTCAGTTGAAGTTCCATCTGAAAAGGAAGAGTCTGCAACTAAGGAAAAAAAAGCTAAAAAAGGATAAGCAAGCGAAAGGTTCCGGAGAAAACAAAATCCTTGACCATTGGGAGTGAGGAATAAGCACAAAGAGGAACCACCCCTGCTGCCGAAGCAACTGAGAAAGGCAAAGAAGCTGTTCAACATGAACTAGTAGAAGACATGTCTGCTCAAGATAAAGAAATCAATCATTTCATTAATGAGATCAGTGAGGCAAACAAGGAAGATGAGGATCCACCTCTTCAATCACTCAAACGAAAGCCAAGATACAAGCACATTGCAAAGAAGTTGATCATAGGCAATAAAGTACCACAACTATCATCAGCCAAGCATGTGAACATAGGAGTCTTTTTTTATCCTTTATTACTTAAATAATTTTTATTACATTTTGTTATTTTTATTTTTATGCATTGAGGATACTGCATCCCTTAGGTTTGGGGGTGCAACATGCATTTTATTGAGTAAATATATTGAATTGCCATAGCATTTACATTTCTTGCATTTTGGGTAATTATATTGAATTGTTTGTTATAGCATTGTTGAGTTGGTTGCATGATAGCTAATTTAGGAATGTCCAATGATGAAAATAGTCTGTAATTTTGTGCGAATATAGAATGAAATTAATAGAATTGACCCATAAGGTTAGGATTCTCAATCATATTGTTGACATTTAGATTGTATTCATTCAATCCTTATTGATCTTGAAATAACCTTTGCAAAAAGTTATTAAAAAGTTACTAAAAATTTATTAAGCTAAAATGAACAAAAGTAGCAAATGAAAAGTTAAACTCCTAGAAGCATAAATTGCTAAGTTGTAATTTAGCCTCAAATGTCTGTAGTATAAAGTAACCCAGGAGTTTGGTGTTTCCTCCATCTTTACTTTTGGGTAGAAAAGAAAAAAGTTTTAGATAAGAGTGCTTTAAAACAAATTTTGGGACAGTCCACTGTAGAAGACTAATATGTAGCTTGTGTACACTTGCACATTTCCATCGTTCCAAGTTTTTGGTGCAGTTACCATGGACTATTTTAAAAATCATTATTTGTGAATTTGTGAATTTGTGAATTTTGCATTTTTGGTTTATTTTTCTGTTCAATTTGAACTTAATTAATTTTTTTGTGTTTGTTTCAGGTGTTTATGAGTATTGATCGAATTATCAATTTACTCCCTGTAGACCCTGAGATTGAAAGAACTTTCCGACAATAAAGAAGACAAGCAAGTCAAAGAAGGATCGAAGAAATAAAATTTGAAAATCTGATTCAAGAAAATGGAG
This sequence comes from Gossypium hirsutum, assembly GCF_007990345.1. Classification (NCBI taxonomy): domain Eukaryota; kingdom Viridiplantae; phylum Streptophyta; class Magnoliopsida; order Malvales; family Malvaceae; genus Gossypium; species Gossypium hirsutum. The sequence goes on along the minus strand of NC_053426.1, from coordinate 29,473,782 downwards.
CAAACACTGCTCAAAATCCTATCCTTATTACCGATGATAGGGTTAGAGCTCTAAGACAGTATGTTGTGCCAGTATTTCATGATCTTAATCTGGGAATTAGGAGACTCGAAATCGAGGCACAACAGTTCGAGCTGAAGCCAATCATGTTCTAGATGCTTTAGACAGTGGGCCAATTCAGTGGAATGCCTACCGAAGATCCTCACCTTCACTTAAGACTATTTATGGAGGTGAGCAATTCTTTCAAGTTAGCTGGAGTACCCGAAGATGCACTAGGATTAAAGCTATTCCAATATCCGCTGAGGGACAGAGCTCGAGCTTGGTTGAACTCATTGCCACCAAATTCCATTTCCACATGGCAAGAGTTAGCAGAAAGATTCCTCATGAAGTATTTCTCGCCTAGCAAGAATGCTAAGTTGAGGAACGAGATCACTACTTTCCAACAAATGGATGATGAGTCCTTATATGAGGCATGATCAAGGTATAAAGAATTACTACGGAAGTGCCCTCATCACAGAATCCCTCATTCAATCCAACTTGAGAAGTTTTATAACGGTCTAAATGCTCATACGAGGATAGTAGTGGATGCTTCTGCTGACTGTGCTCTCCTTTCTAAGTCGTATACAAAGGCCTATGAAATCATTGAGAGGATTACCAACAACAATTATCAAAAGCCAACCAATCAGCAGCATCAGGAATATGAATCGTTGGAGTATATGAAGTGGACACTCTCACTTCACTTGCATATTAGGTATCTTCGATTTTCTCAATGCTTAAAAATTTTACCACTAATGGGTTTAATAGTTTTGTAGCTAGCCACCTATTCACTTTGAAAATATAACCTGTGTTTATTGTGGGAAGGACATTTGTTTGAAGAATGTCCATCAAACCCAGAATTCGTGTATTGCATGGGCAATCAGAACCAAAACTGAGGAAGGCAAGGACTGAAATCTAATTTTTATAACCCATTTGGGTAAAACCACCCTAATTTTTCCTGGAGTAAACAAGGGGCTAGAACCAGTAACACTTATACCCAACCTAGATCGACCTAGCCACCTGTTTTTACCCAACAAGTTTAGAAAGCAACTCAAGCTGAACCTTCTAATAGTTTAGAGAACCTATTGAAGGTGTATTGATACGTGATATTCGTGACATGTTTTAAATATTTATAATGAATCGTTCTTCAAACTAACTATTATCACGATGAAGGCAAGTGTACCTATCGAATAGTAGTATAGCTTTAGCAAGATCGGATTATCGAACCCAAAGGAACTAAAAGTACTAGTATCAACTTTCTTTTTATTATCTAGCCTAAAAAATAAAATGGTTTTGTTTATCTAACTAATTAATTAAACTAAGAAATCACAAAAAAGAAATTTGGGAAAATACTTTTTGGAAAATTCGATTGATTAAGACAACACCTAAGGTAAAATCCACCTAGACTTCACTTGTTATTTGACTCTGAATCGAACGATTTATTCATTCAACTTGTTCCGTAGAGATCCCCAAGTTATATTATTATCTCTCTCGAGACTAACAATGTCTAACCCTAGATTGAATAATTGAAATCTCTTTCTAATTAACACCCTAGGGTTGCATTAACTCGATCTATGGATCCCCTTATTAGGTTTCACCCTAATCCGAAAAAATCTTGTTACCCTATCTCTAGGCGTGAAATCAACTCTACTTAATCATGACAAATTTACTCTTAGACAGGGTCTATTCCTCCTCTGAATAAGAGCTTAACTTGAATCAGTATCCTAGAATATCAAAACAAGAATTAAAAACACATAATTAAGAACAAGTTAAATATTTATCATACAATTCAGATAATAATAACAAGATCCGTCTTAGGTTTCATTCCCCTTAGGTATGTAGGGGTTTTAGTTCATACTAATGAAAGAAAACATCTCAAAAGAATAAAAATAACTAAGCATAAGAAAACCCAAAACTCCTGAGGGAATTTGAAGGGAGATCTTCAGTCTTGGTGGTGAATCCGACTTTTGAGATGGATCAATCAGCTTTCCTTGAGCAATTCCTTGCTTCCTCCTCTTCCTCCCCCGTCTAAGTGCCTCCTCAGGTGTTTAAATAGGATTTGGAATGCCTAAGAGCCTTCAAAATTGGCCTTTTTCGAATTAGACTAAACTTGGGATCGACAGGGACACCCCCGTGTGACACACCCGTGTGCGATTGCTTAATGCCATGGTCAAGGCTGTTAAATGGGCACAGGCATGTGATCTACCCGTGTAAATCGTGCTTTGACCTTGTCAAAGGGACACGGCCGTGTGGCCTGCCCGTGTGAGGAAGTCCAGGCCGTATTGATTTCGTACGTTGGCCCATTTTCTCCATTTTTGGCCTGTTTCTCGTTCTTTTCACTCTCCTATGCTCACCTAAGTATAAAACATGAAATTAAGGCTTTATGAGAATCAAATTCACCAATTTTAGGGAAAAATAATCCATAAAATCTGCTAAGCATAGGATAGAAATATGTATAAATTACGGTTTATCAAATACCCCCACACTTAAGCATTTGCTTGTCCTCAAGCAAGATCCTAACTCATAATCAAAATAAATTCTTCTCAACTTATAATTTCTATCGATAATATCTCAAAATAATCCATAGGTAATCATACATTGAAAATTCAACTAAAAGAACATTAAAGTTTCAAACATTCCAAGTTGAGTATTTTATCATAAAAGCATAGGTGTCTCCCTTCATCTAAGTAATTACCTTCGACTCAAAATATCACAGATTTTCACATCCTCACTAAAGATTCACTCAAATCACTCGAGGTGTTAAGGATAATACATGAAGCACTCAATAGTCAATAATGAAAAGTCATTACCATATGCTTGCATGAAAATCAAATCTCCACCATTATAAATTGAGATAAACATCAATCAAGAGGTCTTTAAAGGGTTGTAACGTGGCTTTGGTTAGGGGGTGTGGTCACAAGCTGAAAGAAAAGGTTAGAATCAAGATTGAATTGAAAAATTTCCTAACTAGAAAAAGTAATTAAACATCAATTGAGTACAAGTGAGCTCCTTCTCAGAAGATGGAATTTAGATATTGCGGCTCAACAATACCGAATTACTACTAAAATGTAAATATGAATTGTTTTTAAGAACAAGTTAGCTACATAGAAGAGCAAAACATAGCTAAGCAATTAGTTCAAATCAAATCTCGACAAAAATAGGGATCAAATTAGGGGATTTCAACAATAATGGCTTATGGGTTAATATTGATTGTAAATCAATTAATGGCTTGTTAGACTCAAAGGGGTTCACTAAGGGTTAATTATGAAGGTAGGCTTTTGTGAAGTGAGTGGGTTAAACCTAAGTGCCTTTATCATTTTGACATATCAACTCAAACGGTGTGGTCTTGACATGCATAATCAAGCAAGTTCTAGAATAACAATTCAATACTGATGCACTCAAAGCAACAATAAAAGTGAGCATGAAAGAAATGATAGATGCTCTAAAGGCTCAAAATCTCACAAAAGTTATGGCTTTATGATGTTTAAACCTGTGAATTTCAACTCAAGATAATACCTAAACTTGGGAAAAACAACCTTAAAGTTTTTAATTATTCAAAAATCAACTTATCATGCTTGATTCCTTAATGTCTTAAAGTTTAAACACTCAATGCATAAATGCCTATATTTTAATTCAAGACATATCAATAAAAATCATAAATTAATTAAAATTCATTCTAATAGTGATATAAATGATTTACATGAGAATAAGACACAATTCAGGGATTTCTAATGATGATATAAAAGACCCCCCCACACTTAAGATGTATATTGCCCTCAATGTACAAAGATAGATATAATGAAAAAGATAGATTCATAATCATAAGATAGGGAGATAAGTGAAACTTCCTGAATGATGAATGAATTTCTTGAACTGGAGTTTTGAAGGATAATCAGTGTGAGAGTGGGGGAGGATACTCCGGTGGTGGTAGAAGTTAATTAGTCCATAAGTCCTGCGGCAAAAGAATATTATATCTGGTGGTAGCTATGGTCGTGGTCGAGCAGGACATGGCAGTCGTGGAGAACCTTTCCCGGTGGAGTTTTTAGTTCCTTGCGAGGATGAGCTTTGGAGCTCTTTCTGACTGTGATAAAATCAGGAACTCTTTAAGAGGTATACTAAAGCATAATTACTCGTAATGAAATAGGCGATGAATAAAAATTATAAAAACTTAGGATAAAATAATATTAAAAGGACTTAAAAAAATAATTTCAAAATATAGAGATAAAAATAAAATAAAATAAATAATAGGTGTTTACAGAGAAATTGGGGCACACGGCCGTTGATAAACCATAATTTATACGCATTTTTACCCCATGTTTAACGCATTTTATCGATGATCTTCCATTAGAATTGGTGAATTCAATGCTCCTAATGCTTTAATTTCATGTTTTACACTTAAGAGAGCATAGAAGAGTGAAATGAACGAGAAACGGGCCAAAAATGGAGAAAATGGGCCAAAGTACGAAATCAACACGGCCTGGACCTCCTCACACGGGCAGACCACACGGCCGTGTCAATTTGGGAGACTCGAGCACAGCCTGAAGTAATCGCACATGGGCGTGTCACACGGGCATGTCCCTGCCGAGCCCAAGTTGAGTCCAATTCGGAAAAGGCTCATTTTGAGGGCTTTTAGTGTAACACCCCGTACCCGAGTCCATCGCCGGAGTCGGACACGAGGGGTTTGCAGACTTAAATCACTTCTTTGCACAATCCATTTTAAATTTTCCAAGCAAGCTGGCTAACTGTGTCACTGTCACCTTAAAAATCATATCTTGAGTTTCACAACTCAAAAATCAGCTTCGTGATTTTTCCCTGGAACTAGACTCATATATGCATCTACAAATTTTTTTCTATAATTTTTGGTCAGGCCAATTAGTACAGTTTATTAGTCAAAGTCTCCCATGTTACAGGGATCGACTGCACTGACCTTTGCGCATTACGACTTGGATATCTCCCTGTACAGGGCTTCAATACTGATGTCGTTTGTTTCCATAGAAACTAGACTCAAAAAGGAATCTATGCATATATGGCATGACTTCTAATTATCTCAGGTTAATTTATAATGAATTTCCAAAGTCCGAACAGGGAATCCAGAAACCGTTCTGGCCCTGTCTCACGAGAACCTGAATATCTCTTAACATACTGTCCATATGATCGTTTCGTTACTTTCCTATGAAAATAGATTCATCAAGGTTCGTTTACATAATTTATTCACTATTTAATTCCATTCCTAATATTTTTAGTGAATTTTCACATCCACATCACTGCTGCTGCCAGCATCTGTTTTTTTAAGGTAAACTTTACCTATTTCATGATCCTCCATGGATCAACTAGAGTTTGTCATACATATTCCAAAAGTGATCAAGAATAACCCTTCCCATGGCTAACCGTTACCAACATTTCCATACCTCTCGACGGACAACATACAAAACGATTATAATGCTATGATCAAAGTATATTTAAGCCATTTTCGCATGGCTATCCAAATTTACACAAAACCGAAGGGTACATGACCAACAACAAAAGGGTAGTCCTATACATGCCATTTCAAAGTTCAACCAAAATTGTACCAAAAGGGGGCTTTGATAGTGTGGGAGACTTCGACTTCCAAAAATCCCGAGTCCGATAGCTGACGAGCCAAAATCTATAAAACAGAGAAACAAAGAAACGGAGTAAGCAATTTATGCTTAGTAAGTTTTGAGCAAGGGATTCCAGCACAACAAAAGTATAGCATTCATATAGCTAAACGGATAATTTCATATGCACAAATTTTCAATATCATACTTACTTCACATTACCAACCCTTATGTTCATACACAAAAGATCAACTTAGCCAAAGGCCGGTAGCTCATTTATCGACTGAGCGAATACAGATTTGTAAGGGATCAACTAATTCAAAGCACACACGAAACATACCTCATCGCTGGGATTTTACGAGCGTATTAATTTAAATTTTTACAGCAAGATCGCTCGTTCCCAAATCAAGCATCTTCGGGGTTTAGCCGGATATAACCACTCGCACAAGGCCTTCGGGTCTTAACCCGGATATGGTCACTAGCATAAATGCCTTCGGGACTTAGCCCGGATATAGTCGCTAGCACAAATGCCTTCGGATCTTAGTCCGGATGTAGTCGCTTAGCACAAAAGCCTTCGGGACTTAGCCCGGATATCATTCGAGTAACCATGCACATATATCAATAAATCATGACACATTCATATTTCATTTTCATTACCAAAGCTCAAACACAAGACACTTATCACATTTACAATTTCGGCTCAATAGCCACATATAAGAGCATGATTTTGATTTACTTAAGACATAATATAATCGAATCATAATTTAAGTCCCATTACTCGAAAACTTACCTCGGATGTTGTCGAACGATTCCGATGGCTATTCGACCACTTTTTCCTTCCCTTTATCGGATTTAGTTCCCCTTTGCTCTTGAGCTTAATTTAACAAATAAATTGATTTAATCATTTGAGCATCGAAAAGAGGAACTCAAGGTACTTGGCCCACATATATTCATTAGACATTAAAGTCACATATGTACGGAATCATGAATCAAACTCAACACATTAGTTAATACTCTCCTTAGCCGAATTTTCTAAGTCAAGATAAAGCCTTCAATATGCTTACCTATGGCCGAACAACACATCAACCTATGTACTCATTCATGTGGCCGATTATGCATGTCTATGTTGAGGCCAATTATATACTCAATACCACACACAAATGGCATACCTTTTACTAACTAATGCATTACATATTATAACTCAATACGCATCCATCATGTACTCCATAACCGAAACACCATCATATGTAAATATATACCTTGAGATATTGTATATGTCATACCAATACGTCATGTGCAAACATATATATATATATGTGCAAGAGCCGAATCTCAAAGTTGATTATAACTAAACATGAACATAAATCCAAAACACAAATCTTACCTACCATGCAATAAGCATAAATCATACTTATGGATATACCATGGCCGAATACATCACAACACCATACCATTTCAATTTTGGTCATGGTTAAACAAAGAACTTAATGTCTCACTCAAAAATGCTAAAAAGAAAATCCAAGAGTCATCAATCCACCATCACATGTATCATTAGCAAGCTTCATATTTAGCATGCAATGGCATTAACACAAAATCCACCTAGGCCGAATATCATCCCCATGACATAGCAAAGATTTGAACCATGGGCTAATTAGAACTCAAGCTAGCAACTAAAAACATGCATGAATCTCATGGCACAACCTCAAACATACCTTAATCTAGATACAAGTATGGCCAAACCTCCTCCTAATCCTCTTCCAAACCAAACATGAAGTAAGAACTCCTTCCTCCTTCCTTAGAATTTTCGGCCAAAAGAAATGAAAAAGGATGAACAAATTTTTTTTTCTTTTCTTTAACTCACGGCAATGGGGGGGGGAACACTCACACACATTCTTTCTTTTTTTTTCCATTTCTTTATTACCCATACTCCTTATTTTATTTTTCCTAACATACCTCACTAACATAACATGTTTGTGACATGTTTCCACTCATAGCATGGCCGGCCACTACTAATTAGGGGGGGAAATTTGACATGCAAGTCCTCCCTTTTTATTACATGCACTATTAGATCCTTATAGATTAGCCTATCACATTTCAAAAGTGTCACACAAATCCTACTAACTGAATTCACATGCAATCGACTAAATCGAAGCTTGAAATTTTCACACATTCATAATTACATATTCTAGACAATAAATATCACATTCAAACATTTCGGTGACTCGATTTAGCGGTCCCGAAACCACTTCCCGACTAGGGTCAATTTTGGGCTGTCACATTTAGGCATTCCAAAGCCTATAAATACATCCTAGAGAAGGAAGAAAATGGAGGACAGAGGAGGGGGTAAGGAAGTACTCCAAGAAAGCGGATTGATTCATCTCAGAAGCCGAATTCATCATCCAGACTAAAGATCTCTCCTCAATTCCCCTTCAGAAGTTTTGAGTATGTTTTGTATTCTTTATTATTCTGAGATGTTTTCTTATTTAGTTATAAACTAAATCCCCTAAATACCTAAGGGGAATGAAACCTAAGACGAATCTTGTTATTATTTTTTGAATTGTATGATAAATATTTGACTTGTTCTTAATTATGTGTTCTTAATTCTTGTTTTGATATCCCACGATACCGATTCAAGATAAGCTCTTATTCAGAGGAGGAATAGGCCCTGTTTAAGAGTACATTTGTCATAATTAAGCGGAGTTGATTGTGCACCTAGACATAAGGTGATAAGATTTTGCCGATTAGGGTGAAACCTAATAAGGGGATCTATTGATCGAGTTAATGCAACCCTAGAGTGTTAATTAGTGAAAAGTCTCAGTTGTTCAATCTAGGGATTAGATGTTATTAGTCTTGAATAGGGATAATAACATAACTTAGGGATCTCTACGGAACAAGTTAAATGAATACATCGTCCGATTCGTAGCCAGAATAACAAGTACAGTCTAGGTGGATTTTTCCTTAGGTATTGTGTTCATTCAATCGATTTTTCCAAAAGCAATTCCCCAATTCCATTATCTGTGCATTCTTAGTTTAGATAATTAGTTAGTTAAAACAAAAACCTCTTTATTCTTAGGCTAGATAATAAAAAGACAGTCATTACTAGTACTTTTAGTTCCTTTGGGTTCGACAATCCGGTCTTGCTAAAACTATATTACTGTTCGATGGGTACACTTGACTACATCGTGATAATAGTTAGATCAAGAACAAGTAATTATATATATTTAAAACCTATCACGAAATCACGCGATCAAGTTTTTGGCGCCGTTGCCAGGGAACTGAAATATTAGAGGCACTCAATTTTTATTACTTTAGCCATTTATTTTTTGTGCACTTTAATTTATTATTATTATTATTTATTAATTTACTTTTTCCTTCTCTTGGTAGGTTTTTATAGTTTATGACTAGAAGAAATCCGTCAGGACCATTACTTTTTGACGAAGAAATCGATCGTACAGTTCGTAGAAATCAAAGAGAAATAAGGCAAAGCTTAAGATACACAGAGAACGAGCAAGAATACAATACTCAACCCCAACCAAAGAGATGGCTGAAAACCAAGGCAATCAGCTACCTCCTGCAATTGCGGTTAATCAAAATCCTGCTCCACGTACTAAGTATGATTATGCTAAACCTTCTCTAACAGGAACTGAATTGAGAATAGTTAGACCTGCTATAGCTACAAATACTTTTGAATTAAAACCTAACACTATTCAAATGATACAGCAATTTGTTCAATTTGATGGTTTGTAGGATGAGGATCCCAATGCTCATTTAGCCAATTTCTTAGAACCATGCGATACATTAAAAATCAATGGTGTCTCTGATGATGCCATTCATCTTCGGTTATTCCCTTTTTCATTGAGGAATAAAGATAAACAGTGTTTGAACTCGTTACCACGAGGGTCAATTACTAGTTGGGAACAAATGACCGAAAATTTTTTACTAAAATATTTTCTGCCAGCTAAAACGGCTAAATTACGTAATAATATCTCTTCTTTTGTGCAGATGGATTTAGAAACACTCTACGATGCATGGGAGAGATACAATGACCTTTTAAGAAGGTGCCCTCACCATGGGTTACCGCTTTGGCTACAGGTTCAAACGTTCCATAATGGCCTGAATCCTTCAACTCGACAAATGGTTGACGCAGCTGCTGGCGGAACCATCAATAATAAAACACCTGAAGATGCCTACGAGTTTATAGAGGAGATGTCACTGAAAAACTATCAGTGGCAAGTCATGAGGACAAAGCTAATGAAAAAAGCCGGTGTTTATAACGTCGATTCAGTCACCATGCTTTCTATTCAGGTAGAACTCTTAAATAAAAAGATTGATGGGTTTCTTAGTTCGTCACAGGTTCACCCAGTAATGCAGTGCTAAGCAAGTGGAGGTGAAACAAGCCTTTCAGAATACCAACCTTATGGCCACAACATGGATAATGAGTAATTAAACTACATGGGTAATAATCCTCGACCTTAAAACAATCCATATAGTAACACTTACAATGCAGGTTGGAGGAATCACCCCAATTTCTTGTGGAGCGGTCAAGGAAATCAAAGACCACAACCACCTCCAAGCTACCAACAACCACCCTACCAACAGGAAAAGAAGCCAAACCTTGAAGAGATGCTCTCAAAGTTTATTTCGGTGTTAGAAACTCGTTTCTAGAACACCAAGACAGCACTTAAAAATCAATAAGCGTCGATCCAAGGGCTCGAAACTTAGATAAGCCAGCTTTCCAAACTAGTTTCCGAATGACCACAAGGTAGCTTTCCAAGTAATACTGAACCCAACCCAAGGGAACAACTCAACGCAATTAATATTCAAGATGAAGAAGGAGTTGTTGAGCCTGAACCAGAACCGAGGTAAGAAACTGTGGTAAGCAAAGGTCAAGGTGAGGTAGATAACAATAAAAACAAAACGGTGAATGTCTAATATAAACCTCGTGTGCCATACCCCAACGCAACAAGGAAAGACCGCTCAGATGAACAATTTGGTAAATTCCTTAAACTCTTAAAAAAATTACATATTAACTTACAATTTATTGAAGCTCTATCGCAGATACCAAACGCAATGAAATTTTTAAAGGAACTTTTAGAAAATAAGCGGAAGTTAGACGAGGCGTCGCATGTGGAGCTACACACAGTTTGCTCAGCTATTCTCCAAAATAGACTACTGAAAAACTAAAAGATCCAGGGAGTTTTACAATTCCTTGCTTAATTGGTAGTTTAGATGTTAATAATGCATTAGCTGATTTAGGGGCTAGTATTAATGTCATGCCCTACAAAATATTTAAGCAATTAGGTCTCGGGAAACCCAAACAAACTAGGATGAGCATTCAATTAGCAGATAAAATTATAAGGTTCCCTAGGGGTTTTATTGAAGATGTACTAGTTAAAATAGATAAATTTATATTTCTCGTTGACTTTATTTTTCTAGATATAGAGGAGGATAGCAACACTCCTTTAATTTTGGGAAGGCCCTTTTTAGCAATTGCTAAAATGATTATTGATGTTGGCACAGGTGAACACACACTCCGTGTGGGAGACAAAACAATCACCCTTCAAGCTCGTAATTCTGGCAACACATCAGGAATTGAAGGTGATCGTTTAACCCATTCTCCTAGAACTGACAATATGGTACAACCTACTTTACAGGAAATGAGTTTGAAGGAAGCACACGAGTCATTCTCAAGAAATAGTAGAGGACCTGTTCATGAAGATCGAAGATTAAAAATCGAGGAACTCGATGAATTGCAGACGCATAAACTAAGAACACCCAACAAATTGAATCTACGACAGAACGTGCTCAATACCTTTCCAAATCAACTTAAGATTATACATAGAGTCTTATTAGATGCCCCAAATCCCCACATTGTCGCTACCACACCGAATGAAGAAATCCCTCTTACGGTACTTAGTATCTTTCCATTCGGTACGGTCGAGGTAAGGCACCCTAAGTTTGGCACTTTTAAGGTAAACAACACCCGTTTAAAACCTTATTTTGATGAGATTGATGACAGGAATGAGGAGTATAAACTCCTCAAACCACCATGATTATTCAATGGAGAGGTAAGTCAAGCTTAGACTATAAATAAGCGCTTCTAGGGAGGCAACCCGAGCACTAACTGTATTAACTTCTTTAAAAATTTAGTCTTCAACATCTAACTTACTAATGAAGCTCTCGAATACAGGTTTTCCATAGAGACACGACCAAGCACACGGGCGTGCTTATGGCCGTGTGAATACAGGGTAAAGATTTCCCTAAACACGGGCTACGATAAAATTCCACAGTCGTGCGACATGGCTGTGGTCGAGCTTTCCAAAACAACACGATTGTGCGACACGACCGTGTGGAAGACCCATGGTTGAAACTGAGAAACTAGCACGGGCATGTGACATGCCTGTGTCTAACACCTGTGGTCGAACCTGTTAGATTGACACAGGCATGGGGATTTCCCACATGGGCATGTGAGAAGCGAACAATGCCAGACATGACCGTGTGCACCCACACGCCCAAGGAACATGGTTGTGTACAAAATGTCAGACGCGCCAAAATTTGAAATTCGCGAATCACACGGGCTGAAATTAGGGAACACGGGTGTGTGCCTTGGCCGTGTGGCCAAAATCTATAATGTGACAGCCCAAAGTTGACCCTAGTCGGGAAGTGGTTTCGGGACCGCTAAACCGAGTCACCAAAATGTTTGAATGTGATACTTATTGTCTAGAATATGTAATTATGAATGTGTGAAATTTCAAGCTTCAATTTGGTTGATTTCATGTGAATTTAGTTAATAGGACTTATGTGAGAAAATTCTAAAATGTGATAGGTCAATGTGTGAGGACCTATTAGTGCATGTGGACAAAGGGGGGACTTGCATGTCAAATTTCCCCCCTACTAGTAGTGGCCGGCCATGATGGGCATGATGAACAATTGTGCAATTTATTTTATGGAAATTATGGCATGAGTATGGCACAAATAAGATATGTTAATTTGTGTCATAAAATGTTGGGATAAAACAAATAAAATAATAAAAAGGAGTATGGTGAATACAAAAAAAAATGTGTGTGTAGTTGTTTGTCCCCCCCCATTGCCGTGAGCTAAAGAAAAGAAAGGAGAGAATTTTGTTCATCCTTTTCTCATCTTCATGCTTGCCGAAACTAGAAAGAAAAATAAAGAAAAATTTTCTCATCCTTTGGTTCATCCTTGGCCAAAAATTTTAAGGAGGAAAGAAGAAGAAAGGTGAAGAGATTCGGCCATGCATGTAGCTAGGCTAAGGTATGTTTGATGATGTTCCATGAGATGCATGCATGTTTTAGTTGTTAGCTTGAGTTCTACTTGGCCCATGGTCTAAATCTTGCTATGTGATGGAATTGGCACTTGACCATGGATGCATCATTCTTGGTTGGTGTTTGATGTTGTGGTGATGAGGCATGAGGATGAGTTAAGATTCGGCCTAGGTGGAGGTTGTGTTAATGCCATTGCATGCAAAATATGAAGCTTGTTAATGATGCATGTGATGATGGCTTGATGATTCTTGAACCTCCTTTTTAGCATTTTTGTGTGAGCACATATGTGCATTGGTTGCTAAATGGAGAAGAATCGGCTAGCAAGATGTGTGCTAAGGCCGAATGTAACTTTGCATGTTGATGAGCAATGCATGTGTTAAATCGATGAAAAGGGGGAGGATGCTTTACTAGTGTGTGTATATGTGTGTATTAAGTGTTGAGATCGACCCCAAAAATAGACATGCATATTCGGCCAAGGGGAAAGAAATTAGCTAATATGTTGTGTTGATGCATGATTTTGCATGTATGAGACTTTAATGTCTAATGTATAAATATGGGCTAAGTGCCTTGTGTTCATCTTTTTGATGCCTAAATGATGAAATCAATTTATTTGTTTGATTAAGCTCAAGAGCAAAGGGGAAATAAATCCGATAAAGGGAAGGAAAAAGTGGTTGAATAGCTAGCGGAATCGTTCGACAGCACCCGAGGTAAGTTCTTGAGTAAGAGAGCTTAAATTACGATGTGATTAAATCATGCTCTATGTGTTGCTATTGAGCCGAATGTGCAAGGACGATATGTGCCTTGTGTTTGAGTTTCGCAAATGAAAATGAAATATGAATGTGCCATGAATTATTGTTAGATGTGCATGATTAATTGAATGCTGTCCGGGCTAAGTCCCGAAGGCTTTGTGCTAAGTGAACATATCCGGACTAAGATCCGAAGGCATTTGTGCGAGATACAAATTCCGGGTTAAGCCCCGAAGGCCTTTGTGCGAGATACTAAATCCGGGTTAAGTCCCGAAGGCATTCGTGCGAGTTATTAAATCCGGGTTATGTCCCGAAGGCATTGTGTGAGTTACTAAAACCGGGCTATGTCCCGAAGGCATTTGAACGAGGAGCTATATCCGGTTAAATCCCGAAGGTACGTGATTTGGTAATGAATGAGCTTGCTGTAAAATTCCAGCGAATACTCGGAAAACATCCCAATATGGGGATATGTTACGTATGTGTTGAATTTAATCGAGCCCTTACAAATAAATGTTCGCTCAGTTGATAAACGAGCTACCGGCCTTCGGCTAAGTTAGTCTATTGTGTATGTACATAAGGGTTGTTAATGTTGTGAAGCAAGTTTGATATCGGTAAATTGCGTATTATGAAATATTCCATTTAGCTAAATGTGTGTTATTCTTTGTTTATGCTGGAATTCCTTGCTCAAAACTTACTAAGCATAAATTGCTTACTCGTTACACTGCTCCTCTGTTTTATAGATTTTTGGTTCTCCAGCTATCGGACTCGGGATCTTGAAGTCGAAGTCGCCCACACTATCAAAGGCTCTTTTGGGTACTATTTTGGTTGAATCTTGATATGGCATGTATAGGACTACCCATTGTTGTTTTTCGAGTACTTTATGAAATGTATAAGTGTACAGCCATGCGAAAATGGCTTGTAGAAGTGGAGTATGGCATTAGACCATTCGTGTTTATGAATGTATAGATGGTTTCATGATGTAACTATAGTTGGAATGGAAGTGTTGAGCAAATGATCAGCCACTGGAATGGCTAAGTATGATCATATGTGGGCTTATGTATGACAAGGCCCTAGTTGGTCCATGAAACCCCAAAATAGGTAAGGTTTACTTTGAAAACAGAGGCTGATAGCAGCAGTGGTGTGGATTGGAAAAATCACAAGAATTCGTAGGAGTGGAATTAAATAGTGAATAAATTATGTAATCGAACCTTGATGAATCTACTTTCATATGAAAGTAACGAAACAATCATATGAACAGTACAGTAAGAGAAATTCGGGTTCTTGTGGAACAGGGCCAGAACAGTTTCTGGATTCCCTGTTCCGCCTTTGGAAATTCACTATAAATTTACCAGAGATAATTAGGGGTCATACCATATATGTATGGATTCCTCTCTGAGTCTAGTTTCCATAGAAACAAATGGCATCAGTATTGAAGCTCTGTGCAGAGAGATATCCAAGTCGTAATGGGAAAAGGTCAGTGTAGTCGACCCCTGTAACATTGGAGACTTTGACTAATAAACTGTACTAATTGGCCCGACCAAAAATTCTAGAAAAAAATACATAGGTGGGGACATGAGTCTAGTTTCAGGGAAAAATCACAAAACTGATTTTCGAGTTGTGAAACTCAAAATATGATTTTTGAAGCGACTAGTACTCAGACTGGGCAGTGTCTGGAAAAATTTTTCAAAGTTTGTTAACATCTCGTGTCCGACTCCGGTGTCGGTCTCGGGTTCGGGGTGTTACATATAAATACCCTGCACTACTCAGTTTCTTCCCCATTAAAAAACCCTAACCCTAGCCGCTACAACTCTACATGGCCTCCCTGCCATGCCTGTGCACCACTTCCCACTTTATTTTTAATGCTCAATCTCTTTCTCTTAGCATTTGTTTACTCCTTTCACTTCTATTTTACTTATCTCTAATGCTTATTACCAACATAATCTTCATATCTTTTGAGCTATTTTTCATTTTTCTATCATTTAATTTACATTCTTAGGTTAGTTATCATACATTTCGTGTTAAATCAAGTTATTAGGAACACCTCATAACCATGACATTACTATGCTTATTCTCATGCTATTACCATGCTAATGTCTATCATTTAATTTACATTCCTAGGTTAGTTATCATACATTCCGTGTTAAATTAAGATTAGGAAAACCTCATACCCATTACATTTCTATTCTCATTCTTATTATTATTGTGGTTGAGTTTGCTTCATATTAGTAGTCTTGGTTGAAATAGTTAGTTCAAATTCATGCCTTTTACTTCTTCGAATTCGTTTACCTATTTTTATTATTCTTTATATTACAGGCTTTTAATTTCGTCTTCACAAGGAAAGAAAACTGTCGTACCTGCCTCAAAGAAGAGGAAGGGAGCATCATCTTTCGAGGGTCCAACCACGAAAATTCGTCACCCTCTCCTGCAGTTCCCCTGAGGGCCCCAAGAAGAGCTTTTCCAAATACTTCGGGCCCAACCCTTAATTACGAGCCGCTGCATCGACTGGGCTGTCGTAGAACAAGTTCAGATGGCTGATATGATTTGGGCCCTCCTAACCACTGACCCTTGGGAGCTGTTCTTTGGGATCATCGAACCAACATACCTCGAGCTCACGATAGAACTATGCTCAACGTTACATCTTCAGACCGTAATGACAAATTACGATGATCTCGGCACAGTCCAACTTCACCTAGGCGGGTTAGTCTGCCAGCTAAGCGTCCTAGAGTTCGGTGCTCTACTAGGCTTATATACGGAGGAGTTCAAGGAGGAAAATGAACTACATGCTCTCACTCAGCACATACATTTTTCTCCCTCGAAGCGCTGGCACACTTTGGTTCCTGGCGGAGCTTCCTACAATCCAAGTCGCTCTAAGGCATCAGTACTCCCACCATCCCTGAGATACCTACACGCCATTTTATCTCACACGATTATAGGGAGGCGAGAGAGCACTGGCGTCGTCAAAACTCACGATGCCTACTTCTTATGGTGTATGTCGTATGGGCATGTCATCGACCTTGCCTATTTCATCACCCTCGCGATTCAGCACCAGACGGAGCGGCATAGGAAGGAGGTCATCTCCATTAGCCCCTATGTAACGCGATTGGCTCGACACTTCGGGCTCCTCGACACCATGGCCCAAGAATCATCCTTGACCTTCATTGGCCAGATGTCTCCACAAGGCATCTCAAGCATGCTGAGCATGAGGATGATCAAGAGGTGCCGAGGAACCTACCCTCTTCAATATCGACTCACCCAATCCACTGAGGAGGAGGCCAATGACGACATTCCTGATGATGTCCCTTTAAAGCACAAGGACCCACCAACTCAGCCACCATCACTCTTTCGTCTAATTCATGTGGTGACTTCATATGCTGACATCTCTGAGCGCCTCACTCAATTCGAGCAGCAGTGTTTTCAACGATTTGACAATATTGATGCTACTCTACAGAAGATTTGACAGCACCTCCACATCTCATCGCCAGTCCCATCTCGCGAACCATCAGCGATGAAGATTTATATAGAGCTCTTAAGCTCATCATCACATAGGAACTAAAACTCCACCGAGAAAGGTTCTCCATGACTGCCATGTCCTGATCATCCACGACCATAGCTACCACTAGAGATAATATCCTTTTGGTGCAGGACTTATGTCCTAATGAACCTCTACGACCGCCAGAGTATCCTCCTCCACTCTCGAACCAGTTACTCTCCAGAACTCCAGTTTGAGGAATTCATCATATAGGAAGTTTCACTTCTCTCCCTACCTTATTTTTATACTCTAATATCTATCTTTGTACATTGAGGGCAATGTACATCTTAAGTGTGGGGGTATTTATTTCTTTATAAAAAATCCCTGAATGATTGCCTTGTTCTCTTGAAAAGCTCTCATATCATATTTAGGATAAATTTTGATTGATTTATGATTTTGATTGATATATCTTGAATTAAAACATAGGCATGTATGCATTGATTGTTTAAACTTTAAGAAATTAGAGAATCAAACATGATAAGTTGATTTTAAGAATTTAAATCTTAGGTTGTTTCCCCAAACTTTAGGTATTACTTTGAGTTGGGATTCACAAGTTTTAAACATAAAAAGCCATAATTTTTGTGAGATTTTTGAGCCTTTTGAGCATCTATTAATTCTTTCATGCTCACTTTTATTATTGCTTTGAGTTCGTCAGAAGTGAACTGTTATTCTAGAACTTGCTTAATTATTCATGTTGAGACCACAGCATTTGATTTGATATGTCAAAATGATTAAGGCACTTAGGATTAACCCACTCATTCCATGAAAAGCCTATCTCCACAATTAACCCTAGTGAACCCCTTTGAGCCTAACAAGCCATTTCTTGTATTACCCTTAATATTAACCTTTAACCCATTATTGTTGAAATCCCTAAAATTAATTTAAGCCCCATTTTTGTCAAGATTTGAATTGAAATAGTTGCTTAGCTATGTTTTATTCTAATCTATAATTTAATTTGTTCTTAAAAAAATATGTATACATATTAGTAGTGATCTTCTGTTTGTAAGCTTCAGAAGTTAAATTCTTTAGTCTGAGAAGAAGCTCTGTTGTACGCAAGTGATGATTAAATCTTTTTCTAGTTAGGTAATTTTTCAATTCAATCTCGATTCTAACCCTTTCTTTAGCTTGTGACCACACCCCCTAACCAAACCTCATTACAACCCTTTAAAGACCTTTTGATTGATGTATCCTCTTAAATTATAGTGGTGGATATTTGATTTTCATGCAAGCCTATGGTAATGACTTTTCATTATTGACTATTAAGTGCTTCATTTATTGTCCTTAAACACCTCAAGTGATTTGAGTGAATTTGTAGTGAGGATGAGAAACTCTGTGATATTCTGAATCAAAGATAATTACTTAAATGAGGAGAGACACCTATGTTTGCATGATTAAATACTTAACTTGGAATGTTTGAAACTTTATGTTCTTTTAGTTGAATTCTCAATGTATGATTACCTATGGATTATTCTGAGATATTATCGATAGAAATTATAAGTTGAGAAGAATTTATTTTGATTATGAGTTGAGAATTTTTCTTGAGGACAAGCAAATGCTTAAGTGTGGGGGTAATTGATAAATCATGTTTTACACTTAGGAGAGTATAGGAGAGTGAAACGGGCCAAAAATGGAAAAAATGGCACAAAGTACAAAATCAACACAGCCTAGACCTCTTCACACGGGCATACCACACAGCCGTGTCAATTTGAGATACTCAAGCACAGCCTGAAGTAATCACACATAGGCGTGTCACAAGGGCGTGTCCCTGCCGAGCCCAAGTTGAGTCCAATTCGGAAAAGGCTCATTTTGAGGGCTTTTAGGCATTCCAAAGCCTATAAATACATCCTAGAGAAGGAAGAAAATGGAGGACAGAGGAGGGGGTAAGGAAGTACTCCAAGAAAGCGGATTGATTCATCTCAGAAGCCGGATTCATCATCCAGACTGAAGATCTCTCCTCAATTCCCCTTCATAAGTTTTGAGTATGTTTTGTATTCTTTATTATTCTGAGATGTTTTCTTATTTAGTTATAAACTAAATCCCCTAAATACTTAAGGGGAATGAAACCTAAGACGAATCTTGTTATTATTTTTTGAATTGTATGATAAATATTTGACTTGTTCTTAATTATGTGTTCTTAATTCTTGTTTTGATATCCCACGATACCGATTCAAGATAAGCTCTTATTCAGAGGAGGAATAGACCCTATTTAAGAGTACATTTGTCATAATTACGCGGAGTTGATTGCGCACCTAGACATAAGGTGATAAGATTTTTCCGATTAGGGTGAAACCTAATAAGGGGATCTATTGATCGAGTTAATGCAACCCTAGAGTGTTAATTAGTGAAAAGTCTCAGTTGTTCAATCTAGGGATTAGACGTTATTAGTCTTGAATAGGGATAATAACATAACTTAGGGATCTCTATGGAACAAGTTAAATGAATACATTGTCTGATTCGTAGCCAGAATAACAAGTACAGTCTAGGTGGATTTTTCCTTAGGTATTGTGTTCATTCAATCGATTTTTCCAAAAGCAACTCCCCAATTCCATTCTCTGTGCATTTTTAGTTTAGATAATTAGTTAGTTAAAACAAAAACCTCTTTATTCTTAGGCTAGATAATAAAAAGACAGTCATTACTAGTACTTTTAGTTCCTTTGGGTTCGACAATCCGGTCTTGCCAAAACTATATTACTGTTCGATAGGTACACTTGCCTACATCGCGATAATAGTTAGCTCAAGAACGAGTAATTATATATATTTAAAACCTATCACGAAATCACGCGATCAACCGTAGGGCACGCTCGTGTGCTCTAAGCTCAGCCCGTACGTTTCGTAATTTTTGAAATTAAGCACATTGGTGTACACGGCCATGTTACATGGCCGGGTCGATCTCCGTTCGCTTCTCCCACACCCGTGTATGCAGGCGCACGCTCGTGTTAAATTGATAGGTTTACCCACAGTTTCAAAACACGGACGTGTTGCACGCCTGTGTTTTTTTGGCAGTTTCGTCTACGACCTTGTCGCACGACCGTGGCTACTTATCGCATCCTGTGTTGCATCCTGTGGTATGTGCACGGCTTACGGCATGCCCGTGTACCTGGCCGTTTGGTTTTGAAAAGCCTGTGTTCAATGATTTGGTTAGTATGTTAGATTTTAAAAACTAAAATTTAAAGAAAGTAATATTGTTAGTGCTCGGGTTGCCTCCTGAGAAGTGCTTATTTATAATCTAAGGTTGACTTACCTCTCTAGTGTGTAATCATGGTGGTTCGAGGAGTTTAGACTCCCTATTCCTGCTATGAATCCCATCAAATAAGGTTTTAGTAGGTTTTTGTTTACCTTAAAGGTGCCGAATTTGGGATGACTTACCTCGACTATACCAAATGGGAAAATGCTAAGTACCGTAAGAGGAATTTCTTCATTCGGTTTGGAAATGTCAATGTGATGATCTGCGGCATCTAATGAAACTTTATCTCTAACCTTAAGTTGATTTGGTGAGGCATTGAGCTCGTTCAGGCGTAGTTTTGGTTTATCGTGTTTTCTCGGTTTAAATGTCAGCCATTCATCTAACTACTTGATTCATAACCTTCGTTCTTCATGAGTAGATTCTTTGTTGTGGATTGAACATGGCTCATGTGTGTCCTTCAAACTTATTTCCTGCAAAATAGGTTGCACTGTATGATCAATCTTAGTAGAACAATTTGTACAATCACCTTCAACTTTTGATGTGTTGTTTGGGTTGCGAGCTTGGAGGTTGATTGTTTCATGTCCTACACGAAGTGTGAGTTCACCTGTGCCGATGTCAATAATTGTTCTAGCAGTTGCTAAAAAGGGCCTTCCCAAAATTAATGTAACACCTCAAACCCGGCACAGACGTTATGGCCAGATCCGACATGCCATATCGAATCGTTCAAAACATTTTAGGTTGTTTTTCTAGAAAAACTTACTTAGTGTTTTAAAAGATAATTTCAATGCAGGTTAAAGTGAATGGAAGCTGAGCACCAGGTAGGAAAACGAAAAGGATGAGGTGAGTCCATTGGACTGCTTAAGTACCAAGCTCCCTTCGGATCCAATCCTAGACATGCACACCGCCATTGCCACACCTTAATGTCATGTATATTTCCAGGAAACCAACTTGATTAAGTCTTTTTTTAGGAAAAGTGATTAATTTTGGAAAATATTTTCATTGCAGAAGCTTTACTTGTTGTCGTGTATTTTTGAAATCAATTACTATTTTTGAAAACGCGCCCTAAAAGCTATTCAATTTCAATAGTTACATATAAGTAATACCTATCTTAGTAAAACATATTAAAACCAGAAAAATAATTAAGCGGCTTTATTACAATTAAAGAACCAAAACCTTAAACGTAAATAAAAAGGATGTCCAGTTCACCAAAAGGAAATCAACTTGCAGAACGTGTGGCCACTCCGAATCCCTCAAAGCTCCAAGCCCACTATGGTTGGGGATTACCTGCGAGAATGAAAAATAAAGGGGTGAGTTTGGGGAAACTCAGTGTGTAAATTAACCTAACCATAGCTTATATTAGCTCAAACCACAGAAACAGAATAAGTTGGCCTTAGCCCAGAACAAAATTCAGAATAAAGTCCATAGGCCCATAACAGAACAGAACAGATATCACAAGTTTATACAGTACCCAACCCATATCCAACCACATGCACCCCCATACCAACCTT
>NC_053426.1:28662591-28784267 GCF_007990345.1 Gossypium hirsutum | reverse complement strand
AGTCCGAAGCATTGTCGAATAACCGGGCTATGTCCGAAGGCATTGAACGAGGAGCTATATCCGGTTAAATTCCGAAGGTACGTGATTTGGGAATGAATGAACTTGCTGTAAAATTCCAGTTAATACTCTCGAAACATCCCAACATTGAGGTATGTTTCGTATGTGCTTGAATTTAGTTGAGCCCTTACAAATAAGTATTCGCTCAGTTGATAAACGAGCTACCGGCCTTTGGCTGAGTTGATCTTTTGTGTATGTACATAAGGGTTGATAATGTGAAGCAAGTACGATATCGTAAATTTGTGCATATGAAATTATCCGTTTAGCTATATGAATGCTATACTTTTGTTGTGCTGGAATTCATTGCTCAAAACTTACTAAGCATAAATTGCTTACTCCGTTTCATTGCTCCTCTGTTTTATAGATTTGGTTCTCCAGCTATCGGACTCGGGATCTTGAGGTCAAAGTCGCCCACACTATCAGAGCCCCCTTTTGGTACAATTTTGGTTGAACTTCGAAATGGCATGTATAGGACTACCCGTTTGTTGTGGGTCGTGGACCCTTTGGACTTGTATAATTTTGGATAGCCATGCGAAAATGGCTTATATGTGTTTGAGTATAATGTTATAATCATTCGGTGTGGATATGCTTGACAAAGGATTAGCCATAGGAATGGTTAATCACTATCATAAATTGTGCTATTTATGCAAAAAGGGCTAGTTGAATCATGGAAACCATGAAATAGGTAAAGTTTACCTTAAAGGCAGATGCTGACAGCAGCAGTGATGTAGATTTGGAAAATCACTAAAAATAGTAGGAATGGAATTAAATAGTGAATAAATTATGTAAACAAACCTTGATGAATCTACTTTCATAGGAAAGTAACGAAACAATCATACGGACAGTATGTTAAGAGATATTCAGGTTCTCGTGAGACAGTGCCAGAACGGTTTCTGGATTCCCTGTTCCGACTTTGGAAATTAACTATAAATTAACCAGAGAAAATTAGGAGTCATACCATATATGTATAGATTCCTCTCTGAGTCTAGTTTCTATAGAAACAAACGGCATCAGTATTGAAGCTCTGTGCAGGGAGATATCCAGGTCGTAATGCGCAAAGGTCAGTGTAGTCGATCCCTGTAACATGGGAGACTTTGACTAATAAACTGTACTAATTGGCCCGACCAAAAATTCTAGAAAAAAATATGTAGATGGGCATATGAGTCTAGTTTCAGGGAAAAATCACGAAACTGATTTTCGAGTTGTGAAACTCAAGATATGATTTTTAAAGCGACTAGTACGCAGATTGGCAGTGTCTGGGAAATTTTTTTTATAAGGGGTTTAAAGTCTGTTAACACCTCGTGTTCGTTTCCGGTGTCGGTCTCGGGTTCGGGGTGTTACAGTCATACAGTATGATACGCCCCGGCCTCGGTGATGAGAGTCGAGTCGTTGATGTACCCGATCGTGAATTGGAGTAATATCAAGGTTTGTCGAATATAGGTTAAGAAAGAAGGGATAAAGGCTCAAATTTAGTTCAAAAGGGGTTATGAAGTGTATTGAGGATGATAGGTGAATGAAAACCAAGTATTCAAGTTGAACCAACACAATATAAGTGTGTTAACCCGGGACTAAGGTTAAATGTTGTATGGATGGAAAACGAATAAAATGGAACCTTGACCCACTATCAAAGATGATAGGAACCTCGGTATAACTTGAACGCCACACTTTGGATGCAAAGTGATAAGTTCGGATAAGAAGAATGGGTTGACGCCACAAGGGTTACTTGATAAGTCAAACGAGTCTTTGGAGAACAATGAGAGTTGTAAACAATCTCACAAAATGTAAAAACATTAGTTCAAGGTTCTTCCCCTTACAATGAAATTTAACACATATTTATAGGCAAAACAAAAGGGTAGCCGAATGGGTAAAATTGGAAGCCAAATTCGGCCATGGTGCTTCCTCAATTTGTTCCTTAAATTATGCATGATGTTGGCCAAATGCTTCCTTAAATTCTTCCATGAATTATGCATGATGTTGGTCAAATGCTTCCTCAAATTCTTCCATGAATTATGCATGATGTTGGCCAAATGCTTCCTCAAATTCTTCCATGAATTATGCATGATGTTGGTCAAATGCTTCCTCAAATTCTTCCATGAATTATGCATGATGTTGGTCAAATGCTTTCTTAATTTGTTCCACAAATTATGCATGATGTTGTCCACCTCTTCTTTGCCGTCCATGTACACTGTCCTAGCAAATTCAACAAATTTACTTAGCTTAAATCTCACACATTAATTCGGCTGAACCATGACATGTTTAACATTCTGCATTTAAACAACAGCAGCATTAAACAACATCAGCAAAACACATTAATTAACAGCATTAAATTCGTCCAAAGTACACAATATCCTGCACATTAAATTCGTCTGGAAAATTTAATTGACAACATGAATTAAATTTGTCTTAAATTTAGACACACTTAATTAACTATTAGACATCTATTTAATAGGTAATAAACTAAGACACATTAAAATAAAAATGTCCAGATTTTTAAACAAATTAATTAACTTATTTAATTAACTAATCAGCAACTTATTTATTCCATCATCTAAATGCAAACTTAATAAATTTCATTCTAGCTCCATAAGCTAGAATCCGCCCAAATTGAGCTGGGACGAGCTTGTGAGAATAACGAGCCTCGCTCGTGAGTCGAGCCAAGAAATGTTTCCAGGGCAGGGTCGTATCATCCCCCACTTCTTTAGAACGACTTGTCCTCAAGTCGAGCCATTGGTTCACTCGAACACAGCAACTTTTACTCAGCTTTCCTCGGTCGAATGGGACGGATTGGAATTGGAACAACTGAAAGGAATAACCATGAATTAGCAAAAAGTGTTTCAGATAAATTTGTAATCCATATGCAAGCAGAATAGAACAAGAAAATTCCATGCGAGTGGACAGATTCAAAGCAACATGTTGACAATCATGCAAACAAATTAATTTACTCGCTAATGCCTCGTCAATTATTCGAAACAAAAATGAACATGTTCTAAGGCATTCAAATGTCTCAAATTCCACAAGTCATAACCAGCATGTGAATAATGAGTCAAATCAACAACACTATCTTTATCACCACCTAAAGAGTACAACGATGTTTCAAAAAGTTCATGAGGCTTACCTTTAAAAGTAGGAAAACAAAGATCAGTTTTACCTTGTTCGGTCAACACAAACCTTCTCTCCTCGGCAATGTCCTCGTCAATTATTCGAAACAAAAATGAACATGTTCTAAGGCATTCAAATGTCTCAAATTGTTTCCACAAGTCATAACCAGCATGTGAATAACGAGTCAAATCAACAACACTATCTTTATCACCACCTAAAGAGTACAACGATGTTTCAAAAAGTTCATGAGGCTTACCTTTAAAAGTAGGAAAACAAAGATCAGTTTTACCTTGTTCGGTCAACACAAACCTTCTCTCCTCGGCAATGTAGAGTAGTCAAAATTCCTTGCTTGAATTAACCTTTTCAAAATGGATCTCCATACTCGACAATAGAGCATGCATCATAATCAAATTGGAATTATAATCAAAATACATCGAGAACTCATCCAAATGATCATGTAATCTAAATTTCAGTCGGTCAATTTTGCTCAAAAATGCAGAATTTGGATAACAAAGCAGATTTGAGGCACCATCTTCAACTTTAAGTGCACTAACCATTTTACATGTCATCGTCATATCAAACAAACAAATCAAAGACATGCATGTTTTCAAGCATTCATACGTCTCAAATCTCATACGCACATTCTTGTTTATACAAAGTAGTTTCTCACAAAAGATCAATGAGTGCATATTTTTACCCAAATCAAGCCGATGGAATGGCTTATATGTCTTTTTATCTTGCAAATGCCGAATAATTATTATTTTACTAACAAACTCATCAGCATCGCAATTTCCAAAAGCATTATTCTTCTTGCCATCATTCCGCGCAAATGTATTATCATCAATCAAAGGATGGCAAGTAACCACATCAAAGTTCAGATCACTTCTAAAGGACAATTCATCAACAAGGTTTCCATCAACAATCGAATAAAACAGAGGTGCTTTAAGAATTTCAAAACTCATACCTCGCTCCTCTTTTGGCATAGGCGAACTAAGATAGTTGAGAACGTTACCTTTTTCAACCAAGGTAAACCTTCTCTCCTTGGAAAGGTATTGGAGTTGTAAATTATCGTCACTCGGCCTTTTGGATACCTGAAAAGCAGAAACAGAACAAGAACAAGTTTCATATGGATTAGTTGAAATGCTCCTCACTTTTTCTAGTTCATTTGTCTCTTTTTCGCTCGTTTCTTTTTTAATCTCAACTTCTTTTTTTCTCTTTTCATTTCCTCTCTCGTTTTCAATTTTATTTTCGACCTCACTCTCTTTTTTGATTTCTTTTTCTTTTTCAATCTCTTTTTCATTTCTTTCATTTTCTTTTTCTCGCTCGCACTCTTGTACAATCTCAATTTCTTTTTCGAATTCTTTCTCTTCATTTTCTTTTTCTCTCACTTTTTCGATTTCATTACAATGTGCAGTCGACACGAAAGAATCAAAAATATAATCATTTGCCCCAAAGGAAGAGAAAATATTTTCATAGGCTTCTCGTCCATTTCTTCGGGAACAATCCTCCGGGAAGGACTTCTTTGAATCATACGATGAATAACTCGTCCTCTCTCGTTTGTCATGTCGAGAAGTTGCAAGCTCTAGGCTGTCGCGTCTTGAATTCCTTGACGAATAGGAATCCCGATAAGAATCTCTTAACGAGTAGTCTTTGGACGCGTATCGCCGCAATGATCTCGACTCCATTTCTCGATTTGGTAGATTTTGTTTTCGTCTGGCTCTTTCCTCCACTCGATCCAATCGATCATGCAATTTATCAAAATTTGATTTCACCATTCTACGTATCTCTTGCTTCAAATATTGGAAATCTGATTCGGAAAATTCTTGTGACATGATTTTTTTTGCTAAAAAAATGATTAAAATAAAATAGAAAGTAAATACCTCACCACAAAAAAAATCTCACGTTTCACTCACAAAGAAAATTGGATAACACTCCACTCGTGTTTACACTTGTTTAATGGCTTTTGCTCGCTCTAATGTACTCACCACTCGTGCCTTTTTCCACTCGATTTTTGCCTCTCGAAGTTCTCCACAAACTAGATAGACGAATCAATACCGTTTGTCGTCGGCTTACAAAATTGAGTTGGCTTGGTGGGCAATGATGTCGGAAATGGTAGGCTATCAAACAAAACTTAAAATGAATTTCAATCACTTTTTTTTTTAATTCCAATTTTTTTTTTGAATTTCTCTTTTTTTAATACCGAATACAAAAGAAGAAAGAAAAAATAATAAATTGGATAATTTTTTTTTTGAAAACGTGAAAATTCACTCAAAGGGGTATAAAGGAGTGTAGATTATGATTCAAAAAAAAATTGTTGAAGGGTTTCCAGACTCTTTTTTTTTTTTACAAAACCATAATATCAAAGATGATGATTCTTACTCCGATTCGGCTAGCTCTGATACCAGATGATACGCCTCGGCCTCAGTGATGAGAGTCGAGTCGTTGATGTACCCGATCGTGAATTGGAGTAATATCAAGGTTTGTCGAAGATAGGTTAAGAAAGAAGGGATAAAGGCTCAAATTTAGTTCAAAAGGGGTTATGAAGTGTATTGAGGATGATAGGTGAATGAAAACCAAGTATTCAAGTTGAACCAACACAATATAAGTGTGTTAACCCGGGACTAAGGTTAAATGTTGTATGGATGGAAAACGAATAAAATGGAACCTTGACCCACTATCAAAGATGATAGGAACCTCGGTATAACTTGAACGCCACACTTTGGATGCAAAGTGATAAGTTCGGATAAGAAGAATGGGTTGACGCCACAAGGGTTACTTGATAAGTCAAACGAGTCTTTGGAGAACAATGAGAGTTGTAAACAATCTCACAAAATGTAAAAACATTAGTTCAAGGTTCTTCCCCTTACAATGAAATTTAACACATATTTATAGGCAAAACAAAAGGGTAGCCGAATGGGTAAAATTGGAAGCCAAATTCGGCCATGGTGCTTCCTCAATTTGTTCCTTAAATTATGCATGATGTTGGCCAAATGCTTCCTTAAATTCTTCCATGAATTATGCATGATGTTGGTCAAATGCTTCCTCAAATTCTTCCATGAATTATGCATGATGTTGGCCAAATGCTTCCTCAAATTCTTCCATGGATTATGCATGATGTTGGTCAAATGCTTCCTTAATTTGTTCCACAAATTATGCATGATGTTGTCCACCTCTTCTTTGCCGTCCATGTACATTTTCCTAGCAAATTCAACAAATTTACTTAGCTTAAATCTCACACATTAATTCGGCTGAACCATGACATGTTTAACATTCTGCATTTAAACAACAGCAGCATTAAACAACAGCAGCAAAACACATTAATTAACAGCATTAAATTCGTCCAAAGTACACAATATCCTGCACATTAAATTCGTCTGGAAAATTTAATTGACAACATGAATTAAATTTGTCTTAAATTTAGACACACTTAATTAACTATTAGACATCTATTTAATAGGTAATAAACTAAGACACATTAAAATAAAAATGTCCAGATTTTTAAACAAATTAATTAACTTATTTAATTAACTAATCAGCAACTTATTTATTCCATCATCTAAATGCAAACTTAATAAATTGCATTCTAGCTCCATAAGCTAGAATCCGCCCAAATTGAGCTGGGACGAGCTTGTGAGAATAACGAGCCTCGCTCGTGAGTCGAGCCAAGAAATGTTTCCAGGGCAGGGTCGTATCACAGTATGACATGGATGAATTTGATTTGTTTTTTGAAATTTTATGGTAGATTGTTAAGCTTGGTTGTCAAATAGGCATATTTTGTTAAGTAATATTTGATGATTTTAAAGTTTAGGAACTTAATTATGAAAATGGTAAAATTAAAGGAAAATATTTTAAATTGATGATAAATATGGGCTGTTATGAGACTAGGTAAAAATCAGGTAACATGAATTTTAGCTAAAAATGGTAAATTTGCAAGTTTTAGGTTTAAGGACTAAATTGTATAAAAGTTAAAATGTTGGGGGAAATTTGTAAATTGTTAATGTAAGGGTTTAATTGCATAAAACTACTTGTTAAAATGCTGGAAATATATTAATTGGGTTGAATTATTATTTAAATCAAGAAACGCCGTAATCAAATTTAAATTATGGAAAAGCTAAAGTTTCAAACTAGTTGTTAACTCTGTTCTAGTAACCGTTTCAGTCGGGTAAGTTCGTATAAGGATTGAAATCATTATTTTCTATTTTGGATGAATGTAAATAGATATTTATATTATGTTTAAAGTTAATTGATAAATCTGTGATAAATTATTATTATGGATCGACTAGAGAAATTAATAAAATTAAAGGATATGTGAACAATTATTAATGTGATTGGTAAAATTGCTTTTGGTGATCAGGAATTATAGATTGCCTCTTTAAATGTCTACTTGATTAAGGTAAGTTCATAGTGTTTTGATATGTAAATGTAAATATCTTGTTCCTATATCATTGTTTGTTAGTTAGTTGAATATATGTTTAAGAATTTTCATTTATTATAATTAGAAATCGATTATTACAAATGAGTACATATGAGAATGAATAGTTGATGAAAGCATTTTTTTATTTCAAGATATTGTTATGAATGAAATGGAGTTGTTGTAAATATAAGAAAATGATGAATTGCTTCCGAATGACAAATGTGCATAAAAGAAAGGAATTTATGTTTTATGCCCGGTTGAATGTAGTAAACACTTAGGATACGATTGGCATGCTAATAGGGTTAGTATGCACGCTTGTAGGGGATTGCACTTCGATGCCTCTATTTGCACTTTGGTGCCTTTGTTAGACTTGGGTGTCTTTGTTTGCACTTCAGTACCTCTGATTGCATAATCGTGCCTCTGTCTACACTTCAATGCCTCTGTTACACATCGATGATGTTTTCTGGTGTGGTGTAGTTAACCGAGTATCCGAGTCAAGTTACTAGTTCATCAGGCTATGAAATAATGGAATTACAATTTATTATGGGCTTATATATTATGGCATATTTATGATATTGGTAAGTGAAAGATATTTTAATGAGTTTCTTAGTTACATGTATGGATTGTTACTTTGATTAAATTTGATTTATGATATGAAAATTCCTTTAAAATGGAGGTTGTTTTAATGTATTTGGATTGAAAAGGTAACATTTGAATTATGTGGATGAATGATTTATATAGTAAAATTCTTTTCATGATTTGAACGGGTAATTAAAGCTTTACAGTGTATATGACTATATGAAATGATCTATGATTTAAAACAAAAATATGGAATATATGATAAGTATAGTTAAAAGAAGATCGAGGTATATGGTGGTCATATGATAGATGAATGGTGAAATTGAAATGTTTGATATGTTATATGCCTTGATTGGGTTGGATTCACATGTGCATTTCTTCACCTACTAACCTTGTGAGGTATGATGTATAGGAAAAGGAAAATTTGGTCTATGACTAAATGGGATTACTCATGGTTAATTAATTTAATACAATTGGTAAGGTTATTTTCGTTTATATGAGCTTACTAAGAACTAGTTTCTTATATAGTTGTTTTCTTTGTTTTGTTGATCATCGAAAAGCTCGAGCAGTTGGAATCTTCATCGGAGCACAATCACATTATCCATCAATCCACTTTGGTAGATTTTGAACATACTGAAATGGTTATAAGTTGCATGTATAGGGTTTTATGTCTATTTGGTATGTAGTAGATTGTGCTAATACCTTGGTGTGCCTTAATGCTTTTGTTGATAGTTTGTATATGAAATGTATTTATAAGATGTTAATGGTTGTGCATGGCCTTTTAAAATTAGGAAAGAAATGGTTGATTGAAATGTTTTTGGATGTGGGTTTTTGGTATATTTGAAGTATGTTAAATGATTGAGCTTATGATGTTAAATTCATTCAAGACAAGTGTTTGAAATGTGGTACCTTTGAATGACATATTTGTAACAGCCCGTTTCCTTGGTGTCGAAAACTGTGATTTTGGGACCACAATTTTGACGACTGAGTTAATATTTTAATGTTTATTTAAGGTATATAAGATTATTTAAGGTTGTATTAAATTTTCGTTAAGAAATTTTAATGTTTAGCTAGTTAATTTAATAAAAAAGGCTAAATTGTAAATGATGCAAAAGTTGTGTTCTATTAGCTAAAAGGGTTAAATAGCTATGAAATTTTAATCTAGTGGACTTAGATGGTAATTAAAACATATATTAAGATAGTGGATTGTGATAAAGAGGTTTTTATGTGATTTTAATAGATTTTAAATGTTAGTTTACTAAATAAATAAATTAAGTTAAAATTAATAAAAGAAAGATGAAACAAATGTCATCTTCATCATCTTTCTTTTCTTTCTTGGTCGAACACCATTGTTAAGAAGGAGGAAACTTTTGGTTGTGGTTTTGCTCATGCATGGTAAGATTTTGAGTCCCATTTTTAATGCTTTTTCTGTTTTTAAACTCGTTTTTAGCTAAACTTACTTAGCCCGGGGGTTAATTTGCAAAATTATAAAAGGTTGAAGGACTTGCCATGATAGAGTTTAAGTGTGTTTTGATGTTTATTGATAGATTATTAATTTTGGTTGTTATATGGTCAAGTTTTGTTAAGTGAATATTAGAAAATTTAAGGCTTAGGGATTAATTTGATTAAATGGTAAATTACTTATAAATTGTGTGAATTGAGGGAAAATATGAGTTGGTATAGGTAAAGGAAAAAAATCGGTTAGCATATGTTGGATGAGAAAATGGTGAATTTGCAAGTTATGGTCTTAAGGATTAAAAAATTGTATAAAAGTTAAAATGTTAGGGGTAAATTTTTAATTAACAGAAAAATTAGTTTATAAGTTGGAATTGCTTGTTTTAAGCTATTTGAAATACTTAATTGAATGAAATTCATATTTAGATCAAGGTACTAATCAACCAGACTTAGACCGAGGAAAAACTAAAGTGGTGGATTAGTCATCGGCCTTGTTTTCGCAACTATTTTATCGAGGTAAGTTCATATATTCTTTTTAAAATGTTTCAAATGAATTGGTAAAATTAGTGATAGTGTTCTTGTATATGTAACTATGTTTGATGTGGGAAATTGCATTAAATTGTGAAAAAGAGAGCAGTTGGATTGAAATACATTTGGTATTACCGAAATTTTGAAAATGTTATATCCGAGACGGATATCAAATGAAAGGTTGAAAAGATTGTTACCCTAAAAGGGTTAACATCCAATATCAAATGAAAAGCTTGAAAAGGTTGTTACCTTGAAAGAGTTAACATATGAAAAGGTTATATCCGAAACGGATATTAAATGAAAAGGTTGTTTCCCTAAAAAGGTTATTGAAAAGGATTTATGGTAAGAACCCATTTAGTTAAGGTTTGTATGAAATTTTAATTTGATTATGTATTTAGTTACTAACTCGAGATGTGGTGTGTATAGGAAGAATGGTAGAAATAGTGATTGAAATGCTTGAATGGTTAATCATGAAATCAAGTTTTCGATAACTTGAGTTCTTTTAAACAAACTTACTAAGCATCATTGCTTATGTATTTGTTTTGTCTTGTTTTGTAGATCATCAGAGACTTGATCGGTTGGAATCTTGTCAAAGACCTATCACACTATCCCACAATCACTTTTGATAGTTTTTTATTGTTGTGAACTATGGCTATAAATGGCAGGTATAGGGTACTTTTGTTGTGTTTTGGTTACTTTTGCAAATGGTTGTATGCCTATATAGTATAGTTGGTTAGTTTATGTTAAAGGCTATATGCAAATGGTCATTTTAATGTAAACATCTTGAATGATGAAATGACTTGATTATGGTTGATACTAGGTAGCTATCTTATCAATGTTTTATGATTGAGAAGTGGCATTATAGCTTTGTTTTGATTGATGTTATTTTGGTATAAATGAGATGCCTTTGAATGGCATATTGGCTAGAAGGATCAGGTTGATGTAATTGGTATTTATGTGAGTGTTTGAAATGTGTATAGGTCCATTTGAATGTATGCTCAAATGAAATAGCTTGTTGGGCAAGGTTTTGCCTTGGAATAGCTTATTTCAGAGGCTAATTATGGAGCACATAGCCTGGGACACGGGCTGTCACACGGCCGTGTGTGTGGCCATACGACTATGTGTTATTTTTTTTATTTTAGATGTAGATTTTACACGGTCTGGCACACAATCTGAGACACGGCTGTGTGTATCAAGTCAGTGAGTTACACAGTCTAGCATACGGCTTGCGACACGGCTATGTGGCCCTAATTTGAATATACACAGTAGTGGACACACGGGCTGGGACACGGCTATGTGACCCTACTTTGATTGTCCACAAGGTTTGGGCTATGTCATACGACCTCGCCAAACAGCCGTGTGACCCATTTTTTTCAAAATTTTCATGTTTTCTAATACTTTTCTAATTTATTTTAAATTGTTCCCTAATTGTTTCCAAATTATTTTTAGGGTCTCGAATGCTCAATTTAAGGCCCAAATGTGTATTATTACATGATTAAATTGAGTAATTAGAAATTATTTTGTATGTTGAATCATTATTCTGTATTGAAGTTAAATGTTCTATTTTGTATCGTAACACTCTGTAACCCTAATTTGGCGATGAAGACAGGTTAGGGGTGTTACAATAATAGTTAGAACATATATGTTGGTTGAATTGGTATGTTTCCTATGTATTAAAGGTGTGTTTTAGTTTTCAAGTATAGGTTTTCAAAAGGCTTGTTTTAAGGGTTAAATTTGGAGCACATGGCCTGGGACACATCGTGTAACACAAATGGTCACCCCACACGATCATGTGTCATTTATATTTTAAGTGCAAGTTTCACACGGTCTAAGACACATCGTATGACACAGTCATGTGTCTCAATACAATTTGTCAATGGTGTAACACACGGCCTGTGACACAGCCATGTGGCCCTATTTCAAATACACACATAAGCGAATCCGTACGCTAGGACACAGTCATGTGTCCCTACTTCAAATTTCCACACGATATGAGCCCTATCACACAGCCTGGCCACACGACCGTGTGACCCTTGCTTTCTCATGTTTTCAAATTTTTTCTAAAATTTCTTAATTTATTCGAAATGATCCTCGATCATTTTTAAATTGTTTTTAGGGTGCCAAAAACTCGATTTAAGTCCCAAATGTGTATGTTTGCTATAATTGGAATGAGTTGTTGAAAATTTATAGTTAAGTTTAATTATTGTTTTGTTTTGAAGTTAAGGTTCTATTTTGTATAGTTACGCTCCATAACCATAATTCGCTGACAGAGACGAGTTAGGGGTGTTACAAAATCTAGATATGGTATAAGGCAGTATTACATGGCCAGCCATAACAAGAAACAATTTTGAGATAAAAGTGGCCATGTCTCAGACGATCTAGAACAATATGTAGTTTATAGGAACCATGACGAAGGATCCTAACCAACACTTAAAATGGTTTTTCTAACTTTATGATACCTTTAAATTGAACAGTGTAACACCCCTTACCCGTGTCTAATGCCGGAATAGGGTACGAGGCATTACCGGACTTAATCGTTCACAAACATGCAAAAATTGGGCTACAAAAGTTCTTTTAATTCAAAACTTTTCATACACATGCATAATGTCCCATACACGGGCCTAGGAAGCCCTAAACATGCATTGAAAGTAGTTAGGGACTAAACCAAGAACCTTAGAAAGTTTTGGGAGAACTTAGAAAATTTCTTTCCATGAAACAGGGTCAGACGCTCATGTGGACATAGGGACATGCCCGTGTGTCTTTGACACGCTTGTGTCATCAGGTCGTGTAACTCTCTGTTTATGATGTCAGCATACAAATCGAACCACACGGCCAGGCCACATGCCTCTGTCTCGAGGCCGTGTCCCTCATACGGTTGAGACACACGCCCGTGTCTCGACCCGTGTAGTCAACACTTAGGCTATTTTCCAAGCCTTCATGTTACCTACAAACCCTTACAACCTTATGCATATTAAAACCACAAATCATGGCATCATTTTAGTGATTAAACAACCTTTATTAAGACAATTTCATAACATTAACATGTCCTCTTACAAGCTATGCATCTACTCATGCAGTACCAAGTCTAGTTTCCTCGAGCAGGGAGTAGTCTGGGGTAACCCTTGAGACCACACAATCTACGACCATCACACACAAGACTTTGGGCCTATCTCTAGCTCTAGATAAAGGATCTCTCCATCTGAAAGGGTAGTGAGTTACTGTCGAAGTGTCAGTCCTTTTCGATTGATCAAGTCAGCAAACTCAAAGCATGAGCTCTCCCCTTGCTTTACTGATTTTTATGTGTTCTAAATGGACGGATCCATCTTCTTGAATTGAACTCCTACCCGGCGGTGACATCGCTAGCCTTTAGGCTTAAGAAAGAGTCGCTTGGATTTATCCATGATTTCTTTATTCCTTATTTCTAATATTTCTAAAAAGAATCCTATCCCTATCTCTATTTCTAAAATCCTATTTTGAAAATTCAAATTATAGAATTAATATAATAAATAGGATTTGGTTTGTTTATTTTATTATTGTATTGTTTATTTTATTATTATTAATCATTTCAATATATAATTTAAATATATATAAATTTAAAGCGACAAGGAATTTCGCTACCTTAGGACAGTTAGAGTTACTGCCGCCGTTTACCGGGGTTTCCATTCAAAGCTTATAACACTTCTCCTTTTGACTTTCCAGCATCCGGAGGAGGCGACAAACTTGACCAAAATTTGCTAAAAATCCGCGCATCAGTTTCCCTTCCGTACCATCCGAAAAGCGGAAAAAACGGAGTCTTTGTCTAAAGAAATGAGTTGAGAAAGGGTGGATATATAGAACCTTTCAACGAGATAGTGCTTTTTCAACTCTCTCAAAACGGAATCTATTCCAAACATATATGCCATGGTTCCTTACTTCGACAGGGTACAAATATCTAAATTTAATATTTTTAGATACTTTTTCAGACCTATTGCCGATACTAAGTAGCAGTCAAAAATTTGTATCCATTTTTCATGTCACTTAGTCATCTCTGCCTCGCTGCGGGTCAGCACCTCCGAAAGAAACGGAGGACTTCATTCAGTGACTCCGTGATCGCCCTCTAAACGATCAAAATAAGGTAAAGCTTGAAGATAAGTTTTGTACTCTATTAATTTCTCAGTCCCTCTAGTCGGGTGGGCGTCGGCCGGTCTTTCGACCAGATCCCCCTAAAAACCGCTTTCGAGAGTCTGCAATCATGTGACCCGGCTTCTTGCAATAGTGGCAATCTTGAACATGTTTCGTTGGCCTGATGCACCAGCAGAGCTTCCAGATTGAAGATTCTGACCATAGGGTCGATGTCCCGAAGCATGTTCGGCTGGTCCCATAGAAGCCTAAGAGTGAATCTCGATCTATATCTATGGCCTATTTGATTGAAGCTGAAGGCTTGTTCAAAAGATCAGATAGGTGGATGGAAGCAAGAAAATGGCTGGATTGGCTGGCTAGCTCGTGCAATAAAAGTCCTTCGCCTTAGAAAGCTAGCTTTCTAAGCCCGGGTAGGACGTGGATCGATCATCACGAAAATGGACTTCTCCTTCCTCTTCCCAGGAATGAACAATTAGAAAAAAAATGATTTTCTTTTCTTATTGTTAATCCACATTCATAAGACTTGTCATTTTGACGATCACTTTTACCATTATACTATGGTTACCAACTTATCCATCAAGCACTCATGTTCAACCATTATCACGTTGTTTTTATAACATGCAATTACTACATGGCTATGACCACCTCAATTGGTCATAAAGCATACATCCAACACACATGTCATATTACCAACCAAGCATGGAAAACAAACATAATAGCATCATAAACATTAAACAGAACATTAATAGCTAGGTTTATAAGCCATAATCAATATGAGCCACATCTCATGGCCATATACATATAACTCAATATAAGCCAATACATTTGGCCAAAGCATAATAATACATGTCAATAAAATAGATCCCTATACATGCCACTCACTTGAAATTTCTAATATATGCTTCATTATTCCAAAGGTAGAGACTTGATAGTGTGATGCTGCCTTCGATGATCTCCAACCCCGAGCTAACCTAACAAGCTAAAAGAAATGGAAATGAGGGAGTAAGCTTCACGCTTAGTAAGTCCATATGAAAATAATAAGCAATATGCCACCATGCTTCTCAAGGTAATACAACCATAATTACACTTTTACTTATATTCTGGTCATGCTGTTTTCTCAAGTCATAGTTACCAATTTATTTATATCTGGAGCTACGAAACTCCAAATTAAGATCTGCTAATTTTTCCTGAAACTAGACTCAAATATATTCTTACCATAAAATTTTTTGAATTTTTGGTCTAGCCAATAAGTATAGTTTATTCCTTAAAGTTACCACTTTGTCGCTGTCTGATAGTTCTGATGCCTCTTCACTAAAAATTAATTATCTCATAATACGGGACTCGGATGATGTTTCTAGATATTTATCTTGAAAATATATTTATTGAGAATTATAAAAAAATAAATTATAACCTATAACTATTTTTTTACAATTTTTTATGAATTTCTCAAATCAGAATAGGGGATTCCGAAATCATTCAGACTCTATCTCACAATAATTAAAATAGTTCATAGTATGAAACTTCTTTGCTTACACTGTTTCTTCTATGTAAAACTAGACTCATTAAGCTTTAAATTCATATTTTATTTCCACAATTTTTAGTGGATTTTTAGACTACTGTTGCTGTCCAAAACTGTTTTAGTGTAGATTAATGATACTAAGTTTATCACACCTTATTAATTCATTTTCACCACATTGGTAAAAATACATGTTTATACATCATAAGTATAGACCTATAATCATAAGGTCATTTCAAAATAATTCTCATAGGCATAACTTACCTATTTACATCCTCACCAAATGTGCATCATAAACCAAAATCATTTCTCATGAGTTTTGTAACACCCCTTACCCGTGTCCAACATCGGGAAGGATACGAGGCATTACTAACTTATTCATAAGTGTACAAACTTTCCCGAGTCGTAAAAATGCGAAAAAATTAAAAACCTTTTAAAATTACTTAGAAACCAATTCGGGATCAATCCGGATCTCTTAAAGAGCTTTGGAAATTTTCACTAAAGACAGGGACAAACGCCCTTGTGATCGGCTTGACATTGCCGTGTTGGTGACCCGAGTGGCTCACATGGCCTAGTGTCTATCGGGACACACCTGTGTCCCTAGCCCCTACGGAATTTAATTTTTACTTCAAATTGGAGTGGTTTTCACACGACTTGGCACACGCCTATGTGCCTGGACCGTGTCTTCCCACACGGCCTCGACACGCTCGAGTCTGGGCTCATGTCCAAAAATTGGGGCATTCTATTTTTGACGTCATCATAACCAGAAAGTCACACGGTCGAAGCACATGCTCGTGTGCCAGGTCGTGTCCTCCACATGACTGAGACACAAGGCTATGTCTCTGCCCGTGTGATTATTACCACGCATACAGACTTGAGATTTTTAAGTGCAGGGGACACAAGGCCAAACCACACACCCTTGGGGCTAGCCATGTGTCACACACGGCCTAGACACACGCGTGTGTGTCTACCCGTGTGGACAATATAAGACTATTTTCCAAACCTCATTGCCACCCATGTTCACCTATTTTCATGCTATAACCAACCAATACCAAAACAAGCAAAATTTTTATAATCAATTCGACCACAATAGACATTCATGCAACCATCATGATGCATCTTCTATAAACTCAAGAAGGAATGTTAGCCATCATTCAAGGCTTAATTCAAAGTGTGATATTTAACCTAAGCCAATTCATTTGGTAAATGCTCAAGACACAAAATGATAAAGTCTAGACCCTACACAAGGCATAATTCAAAAATATAAATTCAACCATACCGAATGTTTCGGATGATAGTGTTATTGATATCTCTGACATCTGGTGACCCTTAGGCTAAATAGGTGGCACTGTAAGAAAAATGGAAAGGAAGAGGGAGTAAGCATAAAAGCATAGTAAGTTGCATATAAATGAATATACAACAACACAATTTCATCAATGGTCAACATATTCATGACCCAGATGTAGGCATTGTAACACCCCAAATTTGGGCCTAGAAGTATTGGGCCTTGAGTGCGGGTCCGTATGGAGGTTGTATATAGGTATTTAATTGTGCAATGAAATAACACAATTAAATGTCTGCTTTGGTGGTTAATGGCCCTGAGAAGTGTTAGAGAAATCTTGGGTTCAAACTTAGGCTTTAGCAAAAATTTTGGTATTAAGTGAAAAAAAAACCTGGATGCTTGGATGAGGGTTTTTAAATTATTGGGTTAAATAAATGCCACAAGAAAGCTTGTAGTCTAGTGGTTGTGGCATCATTAAGGTTGTGTGGGAGCCTGGGTTCAAGCCTTAGATCTTGCAATTTATTTTGCTTTTTTTAAGGGAACCTGGACTTTGGCCTTTAGACCTTATAATTAATTGGGGATAAAATATGACACAAAAAACCTTGTGGCTTAGTGGCAAGTAGCGTGTGAGCATCTGAGGGGAGGCATGGGTTCGAATCCCATGGTAAGCAAGGAGCATTTATTTTGCTAACAGGGGGCGGCAAGAGTTGGTGTTGAATTTAAACTCTGATGTTGGAGGGATCCCACATCAGGAAGCTAACATAAGAGTGGTTGCGAAGTTGGCTTTAAATAGAGGGAACCATGAGGAGAGTAAAGGTACCTTTTCTTGGCTGATCCCTTTCGCTATATGGCATGCTCATTTGGGTTGGGCGTCGGCTAAGACTGCTCGGAGCGTGGATTAACTCCAGTCTCCTATCAGGTGTGTATTTTCTCACTACTCTAGCTGTAGGATGGCTACTTCAGGCCGCGATGGGCCGAAAGGGGCTACGTGGGCCCAATGGGCCTACGGGCCCAATTGGATAAGTTGTTTGATTGTGTAGTAAATATTGGACTAGGCTAGGTGAATCTCATATTTGTGGCTAGATTTGGGCTAAAAGGGCCACATGAGCGTGTGGACCCATTTCGGCCGAGAATAGGCTTTAGGCCCATTCGTATTGTTATCCCTGTTTAGAATACTTTAGTTTACCAAAGTTATCAAAATACCTCTAGTTTGTAAAATTACCAAAATACCCTTGGTTTGTAAAATTACCAAAATACCCCTATAGAGTAGAATTACTGAAACACCCCTGTAGGGTAGAATACTGAAATACCCCTATAAGGTAGAATTACTGAAATACCCCTATAGGGTAGAATTATCGAAATACCCCTGTAGGGTAGAATTACCGAAATACCCCCGGAGGGTAGAATTATCGAAATACCCCTGGAGGGTAGAATTACCGAAATATCCTTGTAGGGTAGAATTACCAAAATACCCTTATAGGGTAAAATTACCATTTTGCCCCTAGGGTGTTAAATGACTGTTTTGCCCTTGTGGGCAAGTGACTGACTTGGACTATGTGGTTGATGGATTAGATTGTGAATATATGTTGGTGATATGAATGACTTGACTGTGATTGTTTGATTCAAATATGGGCATGACATTCTGCATACATGACATGTTGCATGGGTTGGGTTTTATAAATGGAGGAAGTGCTAAAAGGGTTATGCCCCAATTTACCGAAAAGGGCTTTGCCCCAGTTTATCGAAAAGGGCTTTGCCCTAGTTTACCGAAAAGGGCTTTGCCCCAGTTATTAAAAGAGGCTAGGCCTCCAGTTATAT
The DNA here is from genome assembly GCF_007990345.1 of Gossypium hirsutum. Lineage (NCBI taxonomy): Eukaryota > Viridiplantae > Streptophyta > Magnoliopsida > Malvales > Malvaceae > Gossypium > Gossypium hirsutum. Next base: position 28,765,400 of record NC_053426.1, on the reverse strand, counting down.
GATAAAGTAGCTATGCTGCCAGTGGAAAGTTTGGTTGGGTGGGCTGAGTTATTCCCCACATGGTGTGTTGGTTGGTACAGGTGGAGAGTAGCATATGGTGGGTTGAGTAGTCTCCCCAAATGGGCTTGCATACATTCATTGGTATTTCATGTGATAGTGAAATGGGCCTATGGGCCATATCATTTACAGTAAAGGCTTCGGCCCAGTGATATGATTTATGAAAAGGCTTCAGCCCAGTAACCGTTAAACGAAAGGCTTCGGCCCAGTATATGTCGAGAATGAATAGAGCTTTGGCCCAGATTGTACTGATACCGTGTTATTCACTGTTTATTTGTTATTGGGATTACACACTGAGTTTTCGTAAACTCACCCCGTTTCTAACTGTCCAGGTAATCCCTAAGCTTAGATGGTTTAGAGCTGTGAGGGACTCGGAGATGGCCACACTACTGTTTCTATTTCTTTTAATTGCAATTAGATTTTGTTTTGGGTTTTTAATTTATGTAATAAGGCCGTTGGTGGGTTTTAAGCTTTCATTTGCATTGTGATTTCTTATACTAAACTACTAGTCTAGGAAATGGCATGATTTTTCTAAAGAACACGAGCTTCCAACAACAAAGTTTTCAAAATGCTTCTGCGATTTTAAATGAGGTAATATACCAAAGGCAAACAAATTGGTAAACGTTTTGATGAGAACTTTAGTTTAATAATAATAAAGGAATTTCGATTCAGTAATAGATTTTCACCGGAAAGATCAAATTTGAAAAATGGTTTGATGTGACACACCAGATTCGGCCATAACGTCTAGGCCGAGTTTGGGGTGTTACATTTAATGGTATCAGAGCCAAGTTGCAAAACTCGGTTGTGGTATGGGTAGTAGAAAATTATTGTTGTTTTTTTTCAAAATTGGGGTTTGAAAAGGGTTTTTCTAAAATTTTGTTTTGAAATCTCTCAACAAAACTTGACTTGTTTCTGAAAAGATGTTACTGGAGGTGTGGCACACCGAGTCCCCGGCACCAAATTTGTAAGTTCCCTAACTCTGTTTACTATTATAGATTGAAATGCTATATTGAGAAACTACTATAGATAGTAGCACAATACTGGAACTCTCTAGTTAGAGTAACCTGTAACGCTTGAATTTAGATTTAGTATTTATTTGGTGTGCGTTCTGGAAATGTAGAAATTGTTCGCATGTGAAATCTATCCGCTCCGATGGATAAATGTTTTGGGTGTATGTTAGTATTATTAGTATCAGAGTGCGCAGCGGAAGTGTGGTGCTGTAGTCTGAGAGTGGAAAATTTCGAGGGCGAAATTTCTTTAAGGAGGTAGAATTGTAACACCCCGAATTTGGGCCTTGAGTGTGGGTCCGTAAGGAGGTTATATATAGGTATTTAATTGTGCAATGAAATGACACAATTAAATGTCTGCTTTGGTGGTTAATGGCCTTGAGAAGTGTTAGAGAAATCTTGGGTTCAAACTTGGGCTTTAGCAAAAATTTTGGTATTAAGAGAAAAAAAAACCTGGATGCTTAGATGAGGGCTTTTAAATTATTGTGTTAAATAAATGACACAAGGAAGCTTGTAGTCTAGTGGTTGTGGCATCATTAAGGTTGTATGGGAGCCTGGGTTCAAGCCTTGGCTCTTGCAATTTATTTTGGTTTTTTTTAAGGGAACCTAGACTTTGGCCTTTAGACCTTATAATTAATTGGGGATAAAATATGACACAAAAAGCCTTGTGGCTTAGTGGCAAGTAGCGTGTGGAGCATCTGAGGGGAGGCATGGGTTCGAAACTTATGGCAAGCAAAGAGCATTTATTTTGCTAACAGGGGCAGCAAGAGTTGGTGTTGAATTTAAACTCTGAAGATGAAAGGATCCCACATCGGGAAACTAACATAAGAGTGGGTGCGAAGCTCGCTTTAAATAGAGAGATCCATGAGGAGAGTAAAGGTACCTTTCTTGGCTGATCCATTTCGCTGTATGGCATGCTCGTTGGGGTTGGGCGTCGGCTAAGAGTGCTCGGAGCGTGGATTAACTCCAGTCTCCTATCAGGTGTGTATTTTCTCGCTACTCTAGCTGTAGGATGGCTACTTCGGGCCGCGATGGGCCGAAAAGGGTCATGTGGGCCTACGGGCCCAATTGGATAAGTTGTTTGATTGTGTAGTAAATATTGGACTAGGCTAGGTGAATCTCATATTTGTGGCTAGATTTGGGCTAAAAGGGCCACATGAGCGTGTGGGCCCATTTGGGCCGAGAATAGGCTTTAGGCCTATTCGTATTGTTATCCCTGTTTAGAATACTTTAGTTTACCAAACTACTGAAATGCCCTCAATTTGTAGAATTACCATTTTACCCTCGATTTATAGAATTACCGTTTCACCCTCGATTTGAAAAATTACCGTTTTACCCTCGATTTATAGAATTACCATTTATCCTCGATTTACAGAATTACCGTTTTACCTTCGATTTACAGAATTACCGTTTTACCTTCGATTTACAAAATTACCAGTTTACCTTCAGTTTACAAAATTACCGTTTTACCCTAGTTTGTAAAATTACCAAAATACCCCTAGTTTGTAAAATTACCAAAATACCCCTAGTTTGTAAAATTACCGAAATACCCTCAATTTATAAAATTACCAAAATACCCCTGATTTACAAAATTATAGAAATACCCTTGAGTTTTTAAAAATTATAGAAATACCATTGGTTTGCAAAATTACTGAAATACCCTTGGTTTGTGATTTACCAAAACACCATTGTAGGATGAAATGACTAAAATACCCCTAATAGGTAAAAAACACCGTAAAGCCCCTGTAGGGTAAAGTGACCGTAATACCCTTATATGGTAAAATGACGAAGATGCCCTTATGTTTCGTATGACTGATGTGCTTAGGATTTACATATATTGATATTGGATTAGTTAAGTTTGAGTGACAGGTGGTGGTTATCGTAAGTGATTGATTATGGAAACGTTTCAACTTCAACCAATAACAAGTGTGTACTAACCCTCGTAGTAGCTTAGATTAATATCTGCTGAGAAGCCGAAATGCTAAAATACTGGCATTTCGGGAACTTATAATGTTACGTGTGGGTATAAATGTGATAAATACGATAAGATCGGTGTTTGGATCGATGGAACAGGTAAGAACTCAATTTTGTGCACGATGGTAAGTTGGGCCTCAATGGGCAAGAATTGGGCCAAATGGGCTTTTGGGCCCATTTGGGTAAAATTGATAGAAAATGGAATTTGGAAAAGTTTCATGTTAACACGGTTAGTATTGTTGTAAAATTTGGGTTAAGCAGGCTTAGTGGGCTAAATCAGCATTCGTAGGGCCCATTAGGGGTTTTGTGCCCAAAAACCTGAATTTGATAAGTGGGTTAAAGATCATTGTTTAAACAATCGGAAATATTGACAATTGTAATGAACATGGAAAACCCTGATTTTTGGTAAAATTACGAAAATACCCTTATAATATAAAAAATGACTGTTTTGCCCTTGTGGGCAAGTGACTGACTTGGACTGTGTGGTTGACGGATTTGATTGTGAATATATGTTGGTGATGTGAATGACTTGACTGTGATTGTGATTGTTTGATTCAAATATGGGCATGACATTCTGCATACATGACATATTGCATGGGATATGGGTTATATTGATGGAGGAAGTGCTAAAAGGGCTCTGCCCTAGTTTACCAAAAAGGGATTTGCCCTAGTTTATCAGAAAGGGCTTTGCCTCAGTTATTAAAAGAGGCTAGGCCTCCAGTTATATGATAAAGCATCTATGCTGCCAGTGGAGAGTTTGGTTGGGTGGGTTGAGTTATTCCCCACATGGAGAGCTTGGTGGTTAATATAGGTATTGGGCCTTGAGTGTGGGTCCGTAAGGAGGTTTTATATAGGTATTTAATTGTACAATTAAATGACACAATTAAATGTCAGCTTTGGTGGTTAATGGCCCTGAGAAGTGTTAGAGAAATCTTGGGTTCAAACTTGGGCTTTAGCAAAAATTTTGGTATTAAGAGAAAAAAAAACCTTGATGCTTGGATGAGGGCTTTTAAATTATTGTGTTAAATAAATGACACAAGGAAGCTTGTAGTCTAGTGGTTGTGGTGTGATTAAGGTTATGGGAGCCTGAGTTCAAGCCTTGGCTCTTAAAATTTATTTTGGTTTTTTTTTAAGGGAACCTGGACTTTGGCCTTTAGACCTTATAATTAATTGGGGATAAAATATGACACAAAAAGCCTTGTGGCTTAGTGACAAGTAACATGTGGAGCATCTGAGGGTAGGCATGGGTTCGAAACTCATGGCAAGCAAAGAGCATTTATTTTGCTAACAGGGGGCAGCAAGAGTTGGTGTTGAATTTAAACTCTGATGATGGAGGGATCTCACATTGGGAAACTAACATAAGAGTGGATGCGAAGCTGGCTTTAAATAGAGAGAACCATGAGGAGAGTAAAGGTACCTTTCTTGGCTGATCCCTTTCGCTGTATGGCATGCTCGTTTGGTTTGGGCGTCAGCTAAGAGTGCTCGGAGTGTGGATTAACTCCAGTCTCCTATCAGGTGTGTATTTTCTCGCTACTCTAGCTGTAGGATGGCTACTTCGGGCCGCGATGGGCCGAAAGGGGTCATGTGGGCCTAATGGGCCTACGGGCGCAATTGGATAAGTTGTTTGATTGTGTAGTAAATATTGGACTAGGCTAGGTGAATCTCATATTTGTGGCTAGATTTGGACTAAAAGGGCCACACGAGCGTGTGGGCCCATTTGGGCCGAGAATAGGCTTTAGGCCTACTCGTATTGTTATCCCTGTTTAGAATACTTTAGTTTACCAAAGTACTGAAATGCCCTCGATTTGTAGAATTACCATTTTACCCTCAATTTATAGGATTAGCGTTTCACCCTCAATTTACAAAATTACTGTTTTACCCTCGATTTATAGAATTACCATTTTACCCTCGATTTACAGAATTACCGTTTTACCATCGATTTACAAAATTACCGTTTTACCCTAGTTTGGGGTGTTACAGGTATAGATGTATCTTACTCATTACCAACCATACAAGTCACATAATATAATATGTCTATTAAGCTCATATCTCATAGTACTGATTAGGTACCTGTACCATTCACAACACGATTATATTTTCCTCATTAACTCAAACATCCACTGTTTAACCATTCAGAGTATCACCGGATATTCATTAAACCTCGAACATGGGTAAGGTGCCGATGCCATGTCCTAGACATGGTCTTACACTAGCTCATATCTTAAGTCGATTCCATGTCCAAGACATGGTCTTACACTGACTATCATTTTGTAGCCGATGCATGTCCCAGACATGTCTTACACTGGCTTACATCTCGAGGCCTTCCCAGACATGGTCTTACACTAGTTTCCATAATGTGGCCGATGCATGTCCCAGACATGTCTTACACTAGCACACACAAGTGACCCAATTATTACGGCATGAATGGCAGGTCTACTTCCTAAGGTTCCAACGCAAATTCTATTATCTCAATTATCATCATCAATCAATTCATGCTATATTGATTCAATGACAATTCAAACACATATATCAATAACATAGTCGTATTATTTACATATAACTTACCCTGGATTACAAAATGCACACAACTAGTCAGTTTGCTTGGCTTTCCCCCGGTCAAGGTTTGGATTTGACAACTCTTGATCTATAATAGTAAAATTCACTCATTTAGTCACTAATCACAATTAAGCAATTAAAAATTTACATCCTTAGTAAAATGACCATTTTTCCCTTAGGCTCAAAAATCGATTTTTATCAAATTTCTTCCTATCTTAAGCCTAGCTGACCCCTTTTTACTCTTATAGAAACTTCAAAATCTCACTATTTCACATATTTATCCCTTAGTTCACAACTTATGCAAAATAGTCCCTTTGGGTTTTTTTATGCTAACACCTCTCACAAAAGTTGTTTAGGACTCTTCTAAGACTCATATTCTTCCATAAATTTTCAGAAAATAACATGAACATTCACATAGTGAAACCCTAGACTTATTACCATTTTGCAAAATAGTCATCTCATTTGAAAGCCCATGACACAAGCATGCCAAAAATGTAAAAATCATCAATAAAACCATCAAGATCACTTACATTATGAGAAGAATAAGTTGCTGCAAATTTTTAGTTTTCAAACCTCCATATTTGTTGATATTTTTGGTGGAGAAAAGAGATGGAGAAGAAGAAAAATGCTAGATAGGCCTTAGGCATTATTTTATCACCAAATCATGACATCACTTACCTAAACTTTGACTATTTGTTTAAAATTCATCTCATGGTCAGCCAAGCTACTCCCTAAGGTTTTATTTTTCCCTTTAAAGACCCCCAATTTAAGTCATCTAGCTAATTGACACATTTGGGCACTATTTTACAACTTTTTCCTTTTATGTGATTTAGTCCTTTTTCGTAATTGAGCAAGCCATAGTTAAAATTAATTTACCAAATTTTCCATACACTAATATTAACATGCTATGACCCTAAAATAATAATAAAATAATTTATTTAACTCTGGATTTATGGTCCCGAGACCACTATTCTGACTAAGCCCCAAGTCAGCCTGTTACATTTCCCCCTTAGGGATTTTCGTCCCCGAAAATCTTACCAGTGAATAGATTCGGGCAATAGTCTCTCATAGTCTCCTCGGTTTCCCATGTGGCTTCCTCGACTCCATGTCTATGCCACAAAACCTTCACGAGTGCTATACTCTTATTTCTCAACTATTTGATTTCTCAAGCCAAGATCTTGACCGGTTCTTCTCCATAAGTCATGTCCGGATGAACCTCAACCTCTGTTGGCTCAATCACATGCGAAGGTTCTGATCTATATCGACGTAACATGGACACATGAAACACATCGTGAATCTTTTCTAACTCTGGTGGAAAAGCCAAACGGTAGGCAATCGACCCTACTCTCTCGATAACCTCATAAGGTCCTATGAAACGAGGACTCAACATGTCTCTTTTTCCAAATCTGAGGACTTACTCTACGAAAAAACTTTCAAAAATGCCTTATCACCGACTTGAAACTCAATTTCCTTTCATTTTGAATCTGCATAGGATTTTTGTCTATCCGAGGCGGCCTTCAAGTAGTCACGAATTACTTTAACTTTCTCTTCGGTCTCTCTGACTAAATCGACCCCATGGATCTGTTTTTCTCTCAACTCAGTCCAATAAAAAGGCACCCAAAACCTTTTCCCATACAAAGCCTCATAAGGCGCCATCTTTAAACTTGTTTGATAACTGTTATTGTAAGCGAATTCAACCAATGGCAAGTATTTTTCCCAACTTCCCTGAAATTCGAGAACACAACACCTCAACATGTCTTCTAAAATCTGAATCACTCTTTCCGACTGCCCGTCGATTTGTGGGTGAAATGCCGTGCTAAAGCTCAACTTGGTTCCCAAAGCCTATTGTAACTTTTTCCAAAATCTCAAGGTAAACCTTAGGTCTCAATCTAAAACAGTTGACCACGGTACTCCGTGAAGCCTCACAATCTCAGAAATATATAAGTCAGTTAGTCTCTCATTTGAATAGTTGGTATGTACTGGTATGAAATAAGCCGACTTTGTTAGCCGATCGACAACAACCCATACTGCATCTTTCTTTTTCGAGGTTACTGGCAAACCGTCACAAAATCCATAGTGATACAATCCCATTTCCACTCAGGGACCATAATAGGCTGAAGTAGACTCGAAGGTACTTGATGTTCAGCCTTTACTTGCTGACATGTAAGGCACTTGGAGACAAACTCAGAAATGTCTCTTTTCATACCCAACCACCAATACATTTTCTTAAGGTCGTTGCACATTTTCACACTACCCGGATTGACGGAAAAACAACCACTCTGTGCTTCTCTCAGAATCCATTGAATAAGCTCATCGTTCTAGGTACACAAACTCTATCTTTAAACATTTTACATCCATCGGCATTAATGTGAAAATCTAACTCAATACCCAACTCGCACTGAGTTTTCTCGGCTTGCAACTTAATGTCGTTCTTCTGAGCTTTACAAATCTCTTGTAGGAACATTGGTTTAGCCCTCAAATCTGTTAAAACTGAATTGTTATCCGATAAAGCCAAGTGGTCATTCATAGCTCTCAATGCAAATAAGGATTTTCTACTTAAAGCATCGACAACCACGTTTGACTTTCCCGGATGGTAATCTATCATCAGTTCGTAATCTTTTATCAGCTCTAACCATTGACGTTGCTGAAAATTCAACTCCGTTTGAGTCATCAAGTACTTTAAGCTCATATGGCCCGTGAATACGCGACATTTCTCTCCATACAAATAGTGTCTCCAAATCTTCAGCGCGAACACAATGGCGGCCAACTCCAAATCGTGTGTCGGGTAGTTTTTCTCATGTGGCTTTAGTTGTCTCGAGGCATAGGCTATAACCTTGCTTTCTTGCATAACCACACACCCCAAACCATTTAAGGAGGCATTGCTATAAATCAGAACTCCTTACCCGACTCTGGTTGCACTAAAATCGGTGCTTCGATCAACAAAGTCTTTAATTTCTTAAAACTCCGCTGACACTTTTCTGTCCAAACAAACTTGACATCTTTTTGTAGCAGTCTCTTCATTGGGGTAGATATAATGGAAATTCCATTTACAAACCGTCTATAGTATCCGGCCAAACCCAAAAAGCTTTAAACTTCTGTCACATTCCTCGGCGGTTTCCACAAAACAATGCCGAGATCTTATTTGGGTCAACTCAGATCTCGTCACCTGACACAATGTGTCCTAAGAATCCGACCTCCTTAAGCCAAAATTCACTCTTATGAATTTGGCGTATAACTGCTTGTCTTTCAAGGTTTGCAACACAACTCTTAGATGCTCTGTGTGCTTGTTGTCTTTATGTGAATAAATCAATATGTCATCCATAAAGACAACGATGAACTTATCCAGATACAGTTTGAAAATGAGGTTCATTAAATCCATAAACATTGTCGGGGCATTAGTCAGACCAAAGGGCATGACAAGGAACTCATAATGCCCGTATCTTGTTTGAAATGTAGTCTTCGACACATCTTGCTCTTTAACCCTTAACGGGTAGTATCCCGAACTCAGGTCAATCTTGGATAATACCGCGGCTCCTTTTAACTGATCGAACAAATCATCGATCCTTGGTAAAGGATATTTTTTCTTTACTATTATCTTGTTCAGTTGTCTATAGTCAATGCATAACCTCATCGACCCATCTTTCTTCTTAACAAAAAGTACTAGAGCACCCCACAGGGAAACACTCGGTCTTGCAAAGCCCTTATCTGTAAGCTCTTGTAACTGTGCCTTTAACTCTTTTAACTCTATTGGAGCCATCCTATATGGAGTAATCGAGATAGGTGTCGTTCCAATGACTAACTCAATTCCAAACTCAGCTTCTCTTACTGGGGGTAATCCGGGTAATTCCTCTTGTAATATATCTGTAAACTCACAAACCACTGGTATTGATTCTATCTTCAACTCAGTCACTTGAGTATTTAACACAAAAGCTAGGTAAGACTCAGATCCTTTTCTCAAATACTTCTCAACAGTTAACGACGATATTACTATTGGCAGATTATCTGACTCACTTGGTCCAACCCAGAGAACACTTTCATCTTCACATTTCAACTCTATTATCTATTTCCCACAGTCCACTACAACACTATGAGCAGTCAACAAATCCTTCCCAAGGATTACATCAAACTCATTAAACGCCAATAACAGCAAGTTAGCCGGAAAACAATGGCCTCTAATTTTCAAAGGGCAATTTCTACACACTTGGTCAACTAATACATGCCTGCCTAAAGGGTTAGACACTTTTATCACAAACCCAGTGGACTCTACTATCATGTTTATACGGGATATCAAATCTATACAAATATAAGAGTGGGTAGATCCCGGGTCAATTAAGGCAACAACAGTTATATCGTGGATGGAAAAAGTACCCGTGATCACATCAGGAGACTCTAACTTTTCCCAGGCACGTATAGCATAGCTCCTTACTAGCGTCCTATCCTAAGACCTCAACGCGGTGTCTCTTGGTGTGCCTCTGCTAGCCCCACTTTCGGGGTTCTTTTGGGGTCTACCCCTCAATGGAGCACTACTTGCCTTCACTTCTTGCTTCCTTTCTCTCTCTTGCATCTCAGGACAATCATGAATGAAGTGGTCTAGTGACCCACACTTGAAGCAGACCCTCTTGTTTCCTCAATACTCGCCAAAATGACGTCTCTCACATTGCGGACACTCCGGCTGATTTGGCCGAGCACTGCTAACACTAGCAACCGAAGTGGTATGGGCTCTAGATGTCGAATTCTGTTGATTCTTGTTTTTCTTCGAATACCCCACCGAGGCATTCGATCGAGTAGAGAATTCCTTTGATCTCTTAGATGAGGACTGATGTGATTTCCCCATCTACCTCTTCTTCAAATTCTGTGACTCAAAAGCCGCTTTCCTCTTCTCTTTAATCAGCTCTTTTGCTGTACAGGCTTTCTCCAAAAGTGCTACAAACTCCTGTAACTCTAAAATGCCAACGAACACTCGAATGTCCTAATTAAGGCCATCCTCAAACCTCTTACACATCATGGCTTCGGTAGACACGCACTCCCGAGCGTACTTATTGAGTCTCAGGAACTCACGCTCATATTCTGTTACTGTCATTCAACTTTGTTTCAATTCTAAAAATTCTTTCCTCTTTTGATCTATAAGCCTCTAAAAATTCCTTCCTCTTTGTTTCAGTTTTTACTCTCATCTCACCCAATTTTTAACCTAAATATACACATCTTTTAACATTTTAAAAACTTTCAACGTATTTCTAATATCCTTCTAATTCTAAAACCTCTTAAACTATTCAAACCCAAAATCCCCTTATTCTTATTCTTTTTATTTTGCTACACTTTTTTTTCTTGTATTGTGTAGGGACAAAAGCATCACACAAATGAGGAACATGCAACAATATTTGAGATGAATCATGAATTTTCAATCAAGGTTAAGGGTTCTAACTTAGAGTTTTACTGTTCCATTACATTGTTCTTGTGATTTTGAAATATATTGCTTGATCCTGACCTAATTCTTTTAGTTAGAATATTATCGAGAATGCGTACTAGAAAATCTAAAAGAATTAATGAAACCAAACCATTAGTGATTGCAAATCCCTCAAATTTTCCAAACCCAAATGTCAAGAAATTCCTTTTAGAACTTCAAGGATAGACATTTATACAAGAACAGGGGTTTGAACCATTTATGATTTTGTAGAAGGAAATTTGGCTATTGGTTCGACGCCATAGGTGGGAACACTTTTGCATAACCCCTAAAGATCCCACTATAGTTTTGATAGTATAAGAATTTTATGCATCTTTTAGGGACCCAGAGTTTATGAGATCACATACGGTCTTTTTGGGAAACCATACCAGTACAAGGGAAGGAGGTCCTCGCTCCCCCTAAAAGAAATAGTGAATTTTATAATGCATCATATTATGAATTTGATTTGTGGAAGAGTGTGACTTAGAATATTTTAGGGATACTAATATGGATAACATTATAAGCTATCTAACAGAGGGTAGGGGTAAATGGAAGGGAGCACCTACTAAAAGACCACGACAACGTCACAATCAATTAGGTAACTTCATTCCTTATCTATTTAAGGGTTGCACATTAGAGACAATGTAATCTCTAAAGTGTGGGGGTAACATAGGAAATTTTTTTATTGTCAAAGTTTGCTTGAGCTTGTAGAAATACAAGTGATTGGTTAGAGACATGTATATAGATTGATTGTATTTACTATAAATTTGGCATGATAATGAATGATTCTAAATTTTTAGTTATTAGACTAATAAGTTCTATATATTACACTATAAATTTACATTAAGCAATTGAATATATCAAATGTCATAGAAAATATAGGGAAATGAGCATGCTAGTATGTATGATAAATGGTTAAAATTGTGGTTACTCGATTGATTAAATTTGTGAATATTGAAATACCTAGGTATGACCTAAGGCATTATTTGGCATAGCCCAAAGCTAAAAAGTAAACCTTATTCATCAATCCTTAGTACCTATTTTTTAGCCAGAAAATGCTTTTTGATGAACCTTCACACAAAACTTGAGCCAAAATATAAATTTGCACTTACTATTTTTCTTTGATCAAAGAATTGCACAAATTTGGGCGTTTGGCCATACATATTGAGGGATAGGTAGATACATCATGGAGATTTTGTAAAAATTACAGTGAAATAAGAATGAGCAGTGTGATATAATGATTACAGGTGTCGCAAAATGTGACTCAAGAACAAAGTCAAAAGTGACTCAAAAATAAAAAGTGACTAAAAATAAAGTCAAAACATTTGAAATATCAAATCATTAGTGCACAAAAACTCTTGAGCTAACGATACATGATATTCGTGACATGTTTTAAATATTTATAATGAATCGTTCTTGAAACTAGCTATTATCACGATGAAGGCAAGTGTACCTATCGAACAGTGGTATAGCTTTAGTAAGACCGGATTATCAAACCCAAAAGAACTAAAAGTACTAGTATCAACTTTCTTTTTATTATCTAGCCTAAAAAAATAAAAGGGTTTTGTTTATCTAACTAGTTAATTAAACTAAGAAATCACAGAAAAGAAATTTGGGGAAAATACTTTTTGGAAAATAATATTGATTAAGACAATACCTAAGGAAAAATCCACCTAGACTTCACTTGTTATTTGACTTTGAATCAGACGATTTACTCATTTAGCTTGTTCCGTAGAGATCCCTAAGTTATATTATTATCTCTCTCGAGACTAACAACGTCTAGCCCTAGTTTGAATAATTGAAATCTCTTTCTAATTGACGCCCTAGGGTTGCATTAACTCGATCTATGGATCCCCTTATTAGGTTTCACCCTAATCCGGCAAAATGTTGTCACCCTATCTCTAGGCGCGCAACCAACTCCGCTTAATTATGGCAAATTCACTCTTAGACAGGGTCTATTCCTCCTCTGAATAAGAGCTTAACTTGAATCAATATCCTAGAATATCAAAAGAAGAATTAAGAACACATAATTAAGAACAAGCCAAATATTTATCATACAATTCAGATAATAATAACAAGATCCATCTTAAGTTTCATCCCCCTTATGTATTTAGGGGTTTTAGTTCATACTATTGAAAGAAAACATCTCAAAAGAATAAAAATAACAAAACATAAGAAAACCAAAAACTCCTAAGGGAATTTGAAGGGAGATCTTTAGTCTTGATGGTGAATCCTACTTCTGAGATGGATTGACCAGCTTTCCTTGAGCAATTCCTTGCTTCCTCCACTTCGTCCCCCCTCTTCTCCTCTTCTAGGGTGTATTTATAGGCTTTGGAATGCCTAAGAGCCCTCAAAATTGGCCATTTCTGAATTGGACTAAACTTGGGCTCGACAGGGACACGCCCGCGTGACACGCCCGTGTGCGATTGCTTAAGGCTGTTAAATGGGCACGGGCGTGTGATTTACCAGTGTAAATCATGCTTTGACCTTGCCAAAGGGACACAACCGTGTGGTCTACCCGTGTGAGGAAGTCCAGGCTATGTTGATTTCGTACGTTGGCCCATTTTCTCCCTTTTTGGCTCGTTTCTGGTTCCTTTCACTCTCCTATGCTCAGCGAAGTATAAAACATGAAATTAAGGTATTAGGAGCATTGAAATCACCAATTTTAAGGAAAAATCATCCATAAAATGTCCTCAGCATGGGATAGAAACATGTATAAATTACGGTTTATCAAATACCCCCACACTTATGCATTTGCTTGTCCTCAAGCAAAATCCTTAACTTATAATCAAAATAAATTCTTCTCAAATTATAATTTCTATCGATAATATCTCAAAATAATCCATAGGTAATCTTACATTGAAAATTCAACTGAAAGAACATCAAAGTTTCAAACATTCCAAGTTGAGCATTTTATTATGAAAACATAGGTGTCTCCCCTCATCTAAGTAATTACCTTTGATTCAAAATATCACAGAGTTTCACATCCTCATTAAATATTTACTCAAATCACTTGAGGTGTTTAAGTACAATAAATGAGGCACTCAATAGTCAATAATGAAAAGCCATTACCATAGGCTTGCATGAAAATCAAATCTCCACCACTATAAATTGAGATGAAAAATCAATCAAAAGGTCTTTAGAGGGTTGTAACGTGGCTTTGGTTAGAGGGTGTGGTCACAAGATGAAAGAAAGGGTTAGAATCGAGATTGAATTGAAAAATTGCCTAACTAAAAAAATGACTAGTCATCAATTGCATACAACAAAGTTTTTTCTCAGAATATGGAATTTAACTTCTTTAGCTCAGAAGATCACTACTACTAATATGTATACATGTATTTTTTTTATTTTTTTTAAAACAAGTCAAATTACAAAATAGAATAAAACATAGCTAAGAAAATATTCCAACTCAAATCTCGACAAAAATAGGGATCAAATTAATTTAGAGGATTTCAACAATAATGAGTTATGGGTTAATATTGAGGGTAAATCAATGAATGGGTTGTTAGGCTCAAGGGGGTTCACTAAGGGTTAATTGTGAAGGTAGGCTTTTATGGAGAAAGTGGGTTAAACCTAAGTGCCTTTATCATTTTGACATATCAAATCAAATGGTGTGGTCTTGACATGCATAATCAAGCAAGTTTTAGAATAACAATTCAATACAGACGCACTCATAATGAAAGTGAGCATGAAAGAAATAATAAATGCTCTAAAGGCTCAATATCTCACAAAAATTATGGCTTTTTTTATGTTTAAACTTGTGACTTCCAACTCAAAATAATACCTAAACTTGGGGAAACAACCTAAAACTTTTTAATTCTTCAAAAATCAACTTATCATGCTTGATTCCCTAATGTCTTAAAGTTTAAACAATCAATGCATAAATGTCTATGTTGTAATTCAAGATATATCAATAAACATTATAGACTAATTGGAATTCATTCTAATAATGATATGAGAAGATCGCATGAGAATGAAACAAAATTTAGGGATTTTTCTGATATAAAAGACCCCCCACACTTAAGATGTACATTTCCTTCAATGTACAAAGGTAGATATATCAAAGAAGATAGATTTATAATCATAAGATAGGGAGAGAAGTGAAACTTCCTGAATGATGAATGAATTCCTTGAACTGGAGTTATAGAGAATAATCAGCGTGAGAGTGGAGGAGGATACTCCGGTGGTGTTAAAGATTCATTAGTCCATAAGTCCTGCGCCAAAACAATATTATATCTAGTGGTAGCTATGGTCATGGTCGAGCAGGACATGGCAGTCGTGGAAAACTTTTCCCAGTGGAGTTTTTAGTTCCTATCTGATGATGAGCTGATGAGCTCTTTATAATTGTGACAGAATCAGGAACTTTTTAGGAAATATAAGGAAGCATAATTACTTGTAATGGAATAGCCGAAATTGATAATTGTAAAACAAAAATATAAAATATAAAATCTAATAGAAATAAGCTTAAAGAAAAAATAAAAAGTAGTTTTAAAATAGAATAAAAATAAAAACATAAAATAATAAATAAAAGTTTTTAAACATCTTCATCGTTAGGTGGTTCGCGAAGTGGGGGTGGCGATGAGATGTGGAAGTGCTGATAAATCTGTTGTAAAGTAGCATCAATGTTATCAAAGCATTGAAAACACTGTTGCTCGAATCGAGTAAGGCGCTCAGAGATGTCAGCGTATGAAGCCGCCGCATAAACTAGACGAGAGGGTAGTGGTGGCTGAGACGGTGGGTCCTCATGACGTGGAGGGACATCATCAGTAATGTCCTCAGGGTCTCCCTCCTCGGGTGATTGGGCGAGGCGATACTGAGGAGGGTGGGTTTCCTCGGCACTTCTCGATCATCCTCATACTAAGGATGCTCGAGATGCCTTGTGGGGACATCTGGCCAGAGTGAGGGAGGATGATTGGGCTGCTGCGTTGAGGAGCCCGAAGTGTTGTGGCAGTCGAGTCACGTAGAGGCCAATGGAGATGACCCCCCTCCGATGCTGCTTCATCTGGTGGCGAATGGTGAGGGGAATAAAGTAGGCGAGGTCGAGTACATGCCCGTTTGCCATGCTCTATAGAAAGTAGGCGTCGTGAGTGTTGATGAAGCCGGTGCTCTCTCGACATCCTGTCAAAGTGTGTGGCAAGATGGGGTGTAGGTACCTCAAGGCAGGAGAGAGAGCCGATGCCTTGGAGCGGTTCGGGTCGTAGGTACCTGAACTGGGGACCAAAGCGTACCAGCACTTCGAGGGAGAGTAGTGGATGTGGCGACGTAGAGTGTCGAGGTCGTTCTCATCCATGAACTCCTCTGTGTACACCAAAGCTATACCAAAATCTAGTACACTCAATTGGCGGACTAAACTGCCAAAACAGAACTGGACTGTTCCAGGATCATCAAAGTTGGTCATGACGTCTTGAACATGGAATGTTGAGCAAAGTTCAAGTGTGAGCTCAAGGTACGTCGGCTCGATGATTGCAAAGAAGAGATCTCATGGATTGGTTTTCAGGAGTGCTCATACATCGTCAGCCAACTGGACTTGTCCAAGCGTTGTCCAGTCAATGTAGTGGGCCACACCTAAAGGTCGGGCCCGTAGGATTTTGAATAGTTCCTCTTGATTGCTGGGTGAAAATTGGAGATATGGGTGGTGAATTTTCATGGTAGGGCCCGAGAAAGATGCCCCTTTCCACTTTTTCGAAGCAGGAGCGACAGTTTTCTTGCCACGTGAGCTTGACATGGTATACCTAGAAGAAGAACAAAGAATATAACATAACTAATTAACTCAAGAAGTAATCATGAATATGTTAAACTAACCAGTCCAACCAACAATACTCAGCAGTTTAATCTAAATGATAGAAGTTTATATAGCAATAGACATAACAAAAGCATGATTATTTTCAACATAAAATGACTAAACTAGACTCTTATGGGAACATACGAAAAGAATGAATGTATCAGAAAGCATTGACTAAAATGATAAAGAATAAACGTATAAGCATGACTATAGTGAGAACTATGAATATAAATAAAAAATCTACCAAATAAAACCATAAGAATCTTAAAATTAGTAAAAGGGATGAAGAAAATAGAGAGAAAAGAATAAAAAAATGCTAAAAAGATGAGAATGGGTGTCGAAAATGGAGTTAGAGGCGGCGACGGGCGTGGCAGGGAGACCGTGTGGACTTGCAGCAACTAGGGTTAGGGATTTTGGGTGAAGAAGATGATGAATAGTGAAGGGTATTTATAGATTTTGGGACACACGGCCAGGGGACACGCCTGTGTTCCCTAATTTTTTGCCCGTGTGATTCGTAAATTTTGAATTTGGGTGCATTTGACATTTCGCCCATGCCCATGTTCCTTGGGTGTGTGGGTGCACACGGCCGTGTCGCACAGCCGTGTCTGTCTTCGTTCGCTTCTCCCATGCCTGTGTATGTAGGCGTATACCCGTGTTAACTGACAGGTTCGACCACGGGTTCTAGACACGGGCGTGGTGAATGCCCATGCTATTTTCTTAGGTTCAACCATGGTTCTACGGCACGGGTGTGTCGCACGCCCGTATTGTTTTGGCAGATTCACCCACAGTTCTAACACACGACCGTGGCAACTTATCGCATCCCGTGTTAGGGAAAATTTCACCCTATTTTTACACGGCCTAAGGCATGCTGTGTGCCTGGCCGTGTGTGCTTTAGAAAGCCTGTGTTCCATGAGTCAGTTAGTATGTTATATGTTAAAACTAAAATTTAAAGAAATTAATATTGTTAGTGCTCGGGTTGCCTCCCGAGAAGCGCTCATTTATAGTCTAAGCTCGACTTACCTCTGTGGTGTGTGATCATGGTGGATCGAGGAGTTTACATTCCTCATCCCTGCTATAAATTTTATCAACATAAGGTTTAAGACGAGTACTATTTACCTTGAATGTGCCGAATTTGGGGTGATTTACCTCGATCGTACCGTATGGAAAAATGCTAGTTACCGTAAGAGGGGTTTCTTCATTCGGTTCAGAAGTGGCGATTCGAGGATCTACTACATCTAGTAGTACTTTGTCTCCAACTTAAAGTTGATTTGGTGAGGCATTGAGCTCATTCTGGCGTAGTTTTGGCTTATCGTGTTTTCTCAGTTTAAATGTCAGCCATTCATCTAACTCCTTGATTCATAACCTTCGTTCTTCATGGGTAGATTCTTTGTTATGGATTGAACATGGCTCATGTGTGTCCTTCGAACTTATTTCCTGCAAAATAGGTTGCACTGTATGATCAGTCTTACTAGAACAATTTGTACAATCACCTTCAATTTTTGATGTGTTGTTCGGGTTGCGAGCTTGAAGGTTGATTATTTCGTCTCCTACACGAAGTGTGAGTTCACCTATGCCAATGTCAATAATTGTTCTAACAGTTGCTAAAAGGGCCTTCCCAAAATTAAAGGAACATTACTGTCCTCTTCTATGTCTAAAACAACAAAATTAACTGGGAATATAAATTTGTCAACTTTAACAAGTACGTCTTCAATGATACCCCTAGGAAATCTGACAGTTTTATCTGCTAATTGAATGCTCATTCTAGTTTGTTTGGGTTTACTGAGGCCTAGTTACTGAAACAATTTGTAAGGCATAACATTGATACTAGCCCCTAGATCAGCCAACGCATTATTAACATCTAAACTACCAATTAAATAAGGAATCGTAAAACTCCCTGGATCTTTTAGTTTGTTGGGTAGCTTATTCTGAAGAATGGTTGAGCAAACTGCGTTTAGCTTCACATGAGCCCTTTCATCTAACTTTCGTTTATTTGCTAGAAGCTCTTTTAAAAATTTGACTGCCTTCGGCATCTGCGAAAGTGCTTCAATAAACGGTAGGTTAATATGTAGTTTCTTTAAAAGTTTAAGGACTTTACCAAATTGTTCGTCTGAGCGGTCTTCCCTTGTCGCATTGAGGTATGGCACATTAGGTTTATATTTTGTACTTACCGACTTTTGTTTGTTTTGGCCTACCTCATTCTTACCTTCACTTACCATTGGTTCTGGCCTTGGTTTTGCCACTAACCCTTCCTCATCATGAATGGCAATTACGTTAAGTTGCTCCATTGGGTTAGATTCAGTGTTTCTTGGCAGGCTACCTTGTGGTCGTTTGGAAATCAACTTGGCGAGCTGTCCAATCTGAGTTTCGAGCCCCTAGATTGATGCTTGTTGATTTTTGAGTGCCGTCTCGGTATTCTAAAAAGGAGTCTCTGACACCGAGATGAATTTGGTTAGCATCTCCTCAAGGTTTGGCTTTTTCTCCTGCTGGTATGGTGGTTGCTGAAAGCCTGGAGGGGGTGGTGGTTTTTGATTTCCTTGGCCTCCCCATGAAAAATTTGGGTGATTCTTCCAACCTGCATAGTAAGTATTGCTATAAGGATCGTTTTGAGATCGAGGATTATTACCCATGTAATTTAACTGCTCGTTCTCCATGTTGTGGCCATAAAGTGGGTATGCTGAATTTCTCAATCCACCTTCATTTGCTTCGCACTGCATTACTGGGTGAACCTATGAAGAACTAAGAAAACCATCAATTTTCTTATTCAGGAGTTCTACCTGATTAGAGAGCATGGTGACCGAATCGACGTTATAAACACTGACTATTTTTGTTGGCTTTGTCCTCATGACTTGCCACTGATAGTTATTCAGTGACATTTCCTCTATAAATTCATAGGAATCTTCAGGTGTTTTATTATTGATGGTTCCGCCAGAAGCTGCGTCAACCATTTGTCGATTCGAAGGATTCAGGCCATTATGAAAGGTTTGAACCTGTAGCCAGAATGGTAACCCATGGTGAGGGCATCTTTGCAAAAAAATCCTTATATCTCTCCCACGCATCGTAGAGTGTTTCTAAATCCATCTGTACAAAAGAAGAGATATCATTACGTAATTTAGCCGTTTTAGCTGACAGAAAGTATTTTAGTAAAAACTTTTTGGTCATTTGTTCCCAAGTAGTGATTGACCCCCGCGGTAACGAATTCAACCACTGTTTAGCTTTGTTTTTCAATGAAAAAGGGAATAACCGAAGGTGAATGGCGTCATCAGAAACACCATTAATTTTAAATATATCACATAGTTCTAAAAAGTTTGCTAAGTGAGCGTTGGGATCTTCGTCCTGCAAACTATCAAACTAAACAAATTGCTGTATCATTTGAATTGTGCTAGGTTTTAGTTCAAAAGTATTTGCAGCTACAACAGGTCTAACTATGCTCGATTCAGTTCCTATTAAAGAAGGTTTAGCATAATCATACATAGTGCGTGGAGCAGGATTTTGATTAACAGCAATAGCAGGAGGTAGCAGATTTTCTTGGTTTTCAGCAATCTCTTCGGTGGTGGTTGAAGTATCTTCCTCTTGCTCTTCTGTGTAACGTAAGCTTTGCCTTATTTCTCTTTGGTTTCTGCGAACTGTGCGATCGATCTCACAATCAAACAGTAATGGTCCTGACGGGTTTCTCCTGGTCATAAGCTAGAAAAACTTGTCAGAGAAAAATAAATGAAGAATTAGAAAAGAAAATAAAAATTTAAATTGCAATAAAAGTAAAATGGCTAAAGTAATAAAAATTGAGTGTTCCTAATATCTTAGTTCCCTAGCAACGGTGCCAAAACTTGATACGTGATATTTGTGACATTTTTTAAATATTTATAATGAATCATTCTTGAAACTAGCTATTATCATGATGAAGGCAAGTGTACCTATCGACCAGTAGTAAAGCTTTAGCAAAACCAAATTATCGAACCCAAAGGAACTAAAAGTACTAGTATCAACTTTCTTTTTATTATCTAGCCTAAAAAACTAAAAGGGTTTTATTTATCTAACTAATTAATTAAACTAAGAAATTACAGAAAAGAAATTTGGGGAAAATACTGTTTGGAAAATTTGATTGATTAAGACAATACCTAAGGAAAAATCCACCTAGACTTCACTTGTTATTTGACTCTGAATCGGATGATTTATTCATTCAACTTTTTCCATAGAGATCCCTAAGTTATATTATTATCTCTCTTGAGACTAACAACGTCTAACCCTAGTTTGAATAATTGAAATATTTTTCTAATTAATGCCCTAGGGTTGCATTAACTCGATCTATGGATCCTCTTATCAAGATTCACCCTAATCCGGTAAAATCTTGTCACCCTATCTCTAGGCACGCAACCAACTCCACTTAATTATGACAAATTTACTCTTAGACAGGGTCTATTCCTCCTCCGAATAAGAGCTTAACATGAATCAATATCCTGGAATAACAAAACAAGAATTAAGAACACATAATTAAGCACAAGTCAAATATTTATCATACAATTTAAATAATAATAACAAGATCTGTCTTAGGTTTCATCCCCCTTAGGTATTTAGGGGTTTTAGTTCATACTAATGAAAGAAAACATCTCAAAAGAATAAAATTAACAAAACATAAGAAAACCCAAAACTCTTGAGGGAATTTGAAGGGAGATCTTCAGCCTTGATGGTGAATCCGGCTTCTGAGATGGATTGACTGGCTTTCCTTGAGCAATTCCTTGCTTCCTCCTCTTCGTTCCCCCTCTTCTCCTCTTCTAGGGTGTATTTATAGGCTTTGGAACGCCTAAGAGCCCTCAAAATTGACCTTTTCTGAATTGGACTAAACTTGGGCTTGGTAGGGACACGCTCGTGTGCGATTGCTTAAGGCCGTGGTCAAGGCTGTTAAAAGGGCACGGGCGTGTGATTTACCCGTGTAAATTGTACTTTAACCTTGCCAAAGGGACACAGCCGTGTGGTCTGCCTGTGTGAGGAAGTCTAGGCCGTGTTGATTTCGTACGTTGGCCCATTTTCTCTGTTTTTGGCCCGTTTCTTGTTCCTTTCACTCTCTTATGCTCACCAAAGTATAAAACATGAAACTAAGACATTAGGAGCATCAAATTCACCAATTTTATGGAAATATCATCCATAAAATGTGCTAAGCATGGGATAGAAATATGTATAAATTATGTTTTATCATTAACCGTAGTTACTTTATCATGCTGTGACTTCCTACATGGAGAAATAAGAAAGGTGAGAGAAAGAGAAATAAGGCAATGAATAGGCAAGGGTTATTAAGGGAATGAATAAGGAACAATATGATGTGTCAAAATACTTTTGTGCTTGAAACTCTTTTGATGCTTCCTGTTCTTGAACTCCATACCAACTTTAAGCTTCAGAATGTTACAAGCCGAAAATTCTTATGTGACCTAGGTAAATCTATTCATGAATGGACATTATACTAAGTAATTGCAATGATGGTCGTTTGTATTCTGCTAGGACAATCAAATTACCTGTATGATTTTTCAATGGATCCATATATTTGAAGACCTTAGTGTTTGTAGACTTTGTAATATATTCAACTTAGGTGTTTGAAATTGAAAATGGTAAGTCATTTATCTATCATGCCAGAATTACATGTATGTATGACTTTTCTTATTTATATGTTCCAAAACTTGTCCTGGTATCATATTTGTTCAAGAGACGTCTTTTATTTTTGTTTTTCTATTTTCTTTGCTTGAGGACAAGTAATGACTTAAGTGTGGGGGAGTTTGATTTGTCACAATTCGTTGTAGCAAATTAAACTAGTTTTTGTACTTAAGGAGCTTGAATATAAGCAATTTTTTTTGTTTTATTAGTTTTTAATTTTAGTTTTCAATTAATAAATGGTGTGATTTGATTCGTTTATATGACCTTAGGAGACGAAGTTGGCCCAAGGGAAGGCTAATGTGTTTAGTGAGTGTCTAGGACACCATTAGGAGGCATGAGAACTCGAGACTAGTCACCTTCTACAACACAGAGGTTTGACATCGCAACATCGAGAGTAAGAACCGAAAATACCAAGTTTTCCTTTGGTCTCGTGACATAGACAGAGGATGTCATGACACACCCTTGAAGTTGAGCCTAAGCCAAGCAAACTATCTTCGGTGTGGTGACATATGTAGTGGATGTCGCTACATCAGCCCTATACAGGAAGAAATTATAAGCTGAGGGCATTTTGGCTAGCACAATGAAATTTAATGTAAAAATGTGTATCGAACTAGGGCTAGGATGATGGCCAACCCTAATATAATAAATAGGCTTGATCAAACACTTGAAAGACACCTTTTCTGTAACTTAAAATTTTCTTTTCAATTTAGTTCTCAGCTTTTAGTGTCTTTTATACTTAGGATTTCTTTTCAGTTTGCTTTTGTTCTATGGAGAATCTAAATTGTGGATTCAACAAACTATCTGAGGATTTTTTTCACTTCAATTGATCGAATACAAATCAGGATTTCTCTTTACTTTTACTCTTGATATATTTCTCATGTATATTTTAGTCCTCAAGCTTTCATTGTTTATGGGATCCATAAGGAACATATTTTTTTAAGGGATATTAGTGAGTGGACATGAGAATAATTCATTTCTATGTAGGGTTTCTTAGCAGATAAGTTGTTTGGGATAAGAAGAATTTAAACTCTAGGCCTGACAACCTTGTGAAGTCATCTTGGTGGGAATTAACCCAAAATTGGTATTGCATATCTGTGAACCCCTTACCCCAATCTAGTCTAGACTGTGAGGTTGAGAGATAAGTAGTTCTTATCGACTCATTAGTTTAGTGGAAGATCGAGAGTTCCTGCTAGGTTAGTAGCTAGTTGATTGAGTAAAACCCGACATAAAAATTTGTTATGACCACCAAAGCGAGTTAGTCTCTCATGCTTAGATTTGATTGAGTCAACATATCAATTCTTCAGTTTTATTATTTATGCAATTTTATTTCTTTTTTTATAGAAACAAACACTTTTTACTTTATGTTCATCCTACTATAATTTATTTAAATTACTAATTAGATCTATTTTCGTTTAGGTTAATATTAATTTAGTACTCACCTCTCATGGTTACGACACTCGGAGTATTCACCTACTTCGTTGTAAAACCATATTTTTTGTAGCAGTATTCATACTCTTGATGTTAGTATGTCAAGAGGCGGTCATGTCCCAAGCAACAAAGATCATTAGATTGAATGAACATCATCCTTATCTTCCAGTAAGAGTAATTGGCTCCATTTGAAGTATGGCGGTTTAGAGATATAAAAAAAATGACCCAAAAGTGGATGTCATCTTATGTGGATTGAATTGAAGAAAGTTGAGCTACCTCAAGGATTAGAGACTAGCCTTGATACCAACTATTAGCTCAAATAATCAAACTGAAATTGCCAACAGAGGTTAATTGGCTTTTATAAATTTTGTGAAAGCTAGTGAGAAATGATAGAAAAATTGAACACAAGAAATTATAGTGGTTTGACCCCTATTGCATACTCCACTACCTTAGCTTTCCAAAACTAAAGATTTTCCCAAATTAAATAATTTGATAACCTTTAAGGACAAGGTTTAACCTCACAAACTCCATTAAAGTTTCTATTTAAACCTTAATATACAAACCCTATCAAAAAGATACAAATAAGAAAACAAAGAAATAATCCTTACAAGATCAAAGTGTTTGCAAATTAAGCTCAATTACAATGAAAAACATTTGAGCAAATAGAATGACAATAAAGCTTACAAGTGTATGAAAGAACAGTATGGAAATATTTTGAATAAAAGTTGTTTGATTGATCTTTCTACTTGAGTATTATTTCTTCTTATTGTAGGACCTTTAGAAGCTTGTAGTTATACCCTCTAATTCATTTTCAACTATTGTTGTTGGTGAGAAAATAAATAGAGTCATTGGGAATGAAAATATCATATCACTATATTCGCTTGCAACAAAAAGTATCAATATTTTTTTTCTACGAGTATTGATATTAGTAGCATTTAATGCCTAATTCAGTGATTGTCAAAGTTATTTTCCAATGATACCAAGGATGGTTTATCAATACTTGATAAAAGGTATCGATATTTTTGAATGGGTATCAATACATTTTGTGAATGTTTGAAAAATCCATCAAGTCAAAATACAAAATTGGTATCGATATAAAATATGGTATCGATAAAATTCAATAGGTATCGATATATTTTTAAAAGTATCAATACTTGTTGCTTTTGTTCAATTTTTTTATTCAAGTTAAAGAGGAACTTTGGTATCAATAAAAAGAATGGTATTGATAAAAATCATTTGGGCTTCAATACTTTTTGGAAAATATCAATACTTCTTGTAAGGAGTGATTTTCTAAATGATTTAAAATTGTTTCAATTAAGTTCAAGAGTTTAAGAAGGATTTTTGAAAATTTTTAGAATCTTCTAAGTGTTCAAAACATTTTCTAAGATGTTTGGAAGTCTTGAAATGATTTTTTATTCTTTTAACTTAATAATTTATTTTTTAAAAAACAAATTTTATTCAAAAAAATTATTTGTTACATCAAAATAATTTATCAAATAAAGCTAGTTTAACACCATGATCAAGCCAACTCACACACGACCTATTTTCTTCTATTTTTCTTTGGGTTTTCTCCCATGCCTTGTCGACTTTCACATCTATCCTTACCACTTTTTTTATACTCTTCTTCCATCTGCATAGTTTATCATTCTTGGCGCATTGTTCATATACTCCTTACTTGAGGTCCTAGTGTACTTCCGGCATTTGTTCCATGGAAGAATCTAGGGGTTTTCGTAGCCAAGCTATGGTCTTATACCCTTCCACCTCATTTTCTATGTCCCATCAGACTTACCCCGTGTTTACTATCCTGATGGAGTTTATTTGTTCTATGTTTATTTTCCCAATGGACTATCTGTTCTGCGTTTACTGTCCCCACAAACTATCTTTGTTTTATGTTTACTATCTCAGTGAACAATCTCTATGGATGCCATAAAGTCTTGCATCTGTGGTCTTGCACCAATTCGCCATTTTGGCATTCTATCGTATGATGTCATAGAGTCTTTCATTAATGGTCTTATGATGTCATGGAGTCTTTTGTTAATGGTCTTACTCATTATACTTGGCTACCATAACATCTTTCATCTATGGTCTTACACTGTATACCTTATATCTTACACCTTGTACTATACTGCCATGTAATCTTTCATCCATGGTCTTATGTTGTGTACTTCATACCAAACTATCATAGCCTATTTTATCTATGGTCTTACACCATATACCGTCATCATGGTGTCGTCCCGAAGGACAAGTCGATACCGCCATCGCGATAAATACCTTTCCATGATTTTCATTTCCCAAATCCTCCTCCCATTACCTCATTTACACAACACAATTTGATGCTTGAACACCACAGTATTTCTTCCACGAGGTCTGAAGCTTCGCCCGAGGCGATAACTAAATGTTCACTCCCCTTTTTCCCATCCTATCTTTATCTATCCCCTTAAGGTTTCCCTACAGTCATGAACTACATGTTCATACAATCATATTTTCATTCTAATCCAAACTTGGCATACTTAAACAATGTAAACCATAACAATAGGTTTGGAGTCTAGAACTCACCTGAAACTTCATTGTTTCCATAGTTTATTCTTTCTCTTAAACTCTAGAGCTTTAATTCTCCAGCTTGCTAGTTTCCCTACTTTTCCAGCTCCATCCTCATGAAGTTTGCTCCAAGCAGAACCTTCCATGGTTACTCCTTCTTTGAGCAGTCAAAAAGATGAAGAACGAGAGAAAATGAAATAAAGTTAGGAATAAAATCATCCCTAGGAGTTGTCTTCCAGCTATTTATAACCCTTCTAGCATTGTTACCAACCTTATGAGAATCGTGTAATGCTAATTATTATGTTTCCCACTAGGGAACCGACATGTTCTATCTAACTGAACCAAAATTGGATCTTAACCGTGGTCAATTCAGTTTCTAACTTTCCCATTTCTTTCAATATGGGTTGCTAGCTTGTAGTCTCTTCCAAATTAGTCCTTATATTATCTCAAATCTTTAGGTCTTTAGAAATTTAGGTGTTACACCTACATTCAAGAAAGGGAGCTAGAAAATAACCTTCTAGTTATCCAACAAGAAATTCCTCTAGAAGAACAAGGTTTCCAATCCATAAATGCACATTGAAAAGCGAAACACGAGAGATGATCCAATTTCATTGATGGGAGAAGTTTTGTACAACCCCAACTAATCTGATGTACATTTCGATTGTGCACAAATTCTACGTTGTGTTAAAAAAGGCAGATGGGAATAGATCGATGGACGTATCATGGATGTGGATACTAGTTTGAAGGAAGGAAATTTCTATCCCACCTCCTAGGATAGAGAGGTATTACAACGTTCCATTATATCTCAGTGATTTTCTACAATGAACTGTGTAATACCCCAAACCCGGCCTAGACGTTATGGCCGAATCTGTGATGTGACATTGGAGTATTTTTCCAAAACGCAAAGTGACAAAAATCCGTTTTTCATAAAAACTTCTTTAGATTCTAAATAAAAGGTTAGGATGACTAGTTCCTTGTAAAAACTCAAGTTATTTAAGCAAAATATTAATTATACTAGTTTCTCAAATTTTAAAACAGTGTTTGCTGCAGAAGCTTTTAAAACGTATGGCGTAAGCGTGATGATTACAGAAAAACATTGGTTTGTGCATTCTTGAAAATACGAGTCCTACTACTAACAGGTAAAATTAAAGTAATTAAATCCATAAATTAAAATAAACTTTAAAAGGCCTTATTACCTAAAGAAAACCCAATATCAAATAAAATCTAAATTATAGTATTTTAAATAAATTAACTACATCGAGTGGCCACCTTTGAGTCCTCCGTCGCCTCGGTCCGTCTAAGCCTGTGAATTTCCTACACAAATAACAGATGGGTGAGTTTACGAAAACTCAGTGTGTGAAATCCCAAAATAACAAACAATCAGAGTAAATGCAATCTGGGCCTAGGCCCGTTTGTTCCGATTAGGGCCTTAGCCCTTTTTCAGTAACAGCATCAGTCTGGGCTTGAGCCCATTTCAGTAACAGAGGCAGTCTGGGCCTTAGCCCAGTTCAGTACAGTATGCAAATAAAGAATCCTACCCAATCCAACTGCTACACACCATCTCCGTACCAGCCCTACACACCATGTGGGGATAAAATCGACCCACCCAACCCTACACACCATGTTGTACCGATTTCGATAATAAAACAGTATTTGCAGTAGAGCTGTCAGTAATAGGCTTATAGCCTTTCAGTACACTTACTCCAAAATCATATATCCCACCCCATGTAATGTAACATAATATCATACGTGTATGCAGAAATGTCATGCTCAAAAACAGTCATACATAATACAGGGGTATTTCAATCAATTTACCTCACAAGGGTATATTGGTCATTTCATCATTGTAAGGTCTAAGTATACTTACCGACTCAACAGTAGGTCTACAATCGTCTTAGGCGACCCGTGCAACCTTAATAGTCAAACAGCGATAATGGGCCTTCAGCCCATATTGCGGGCCTATGTGGGCTCATACTCTTACACGGCCCACTTAGCCTAAAAATAGCCTTAATCGTGTAGTTTGCACAACCTGGCCCACAATCTACCACACTTTGTGTGATTTTTTTGTATAGGGCCACGGGCACATTGGGCCCACAAGGCCCAGTTTGGCCCAAAATGGCCAAATACCGTTTTGGCTCATGAAATCGCTCATGGCCATCTCGTCGACAACACGACCTCGTTTTACCACTTAACCTGCCACACGGGCAGTCACATGCCCGTGTGGAGTCGACGATGCACTCTTTTGTTTTTCTGATTTTTTCCATTTAACAGCTTTTGCAGTGTGATCACACACCTATTTGAGAAAAGTGATACGAGTCCACGAGCACCACAGCCTACATGTATACAGAACATACAATCAGTCTTTATTCATTAGGGTTAACACCCTTTTAACAACTCTTAAATCCCAACTGGTAACTATTACCTACCTCGACTAGATGAAGATGGTTTATCTGCCTTAAACCGCTAATTAGGATGAACTTCTAGATCCTTGATAAACTCTGCATTACGACTGCATCATGTTAACCAATACCATATATACGAATATGTTGAACCAAGTGAGACAACTTACCGAAACATGGAACCAAAAAGGTAGGTAGAAGTATACGGCCTACAGTAACACACCCACAATCGAGGCACGTGATGGACGACCACACCCCTATCAGAGACAGCAAACAAAGATGGTTTAGAGGAGAATGCTATTACGACAGAGAGAAAGGAAAGGGGAAAGAATAATCGAGAATCCAAAGTAGTAGTGACAGCAACCACAAGATTCGGCTATAAGCTGAGAAGAACCAAATTACCTAAATCAAAAGCAGGGAGATTTAGCTTCAAGAGAGAAGAGTGTTCGGCTAGCAAGGAAAAGTAAAGATGTCGGCTCAGAACCCAAATGAAAGAGGGCTAGTAGAGATTCGGCAAGGCTATGGGGATAGAAGAAAGTATTTGGTCAAAAGAGAAAGAGAGAAAAAATAAAGTTGCCTAATCGGCACAAGCAAAGAACAAGCCTCTAAAAGACCCGAATGGTAAAGCAAAACTCAGTTACAACACAACCAACACTCAGAAGAGAAGCAAAAGAAAAGAAGCAAAGCCAGCTAAAAGCCAAAAACAAAAAACCAATTAGCATCAAGGGTACATGATCCTATGACTGAATTTGTACAAAGGAGACTCCCACATTCAGCCAACTACTACCTCTTCCTCCACTCTTTGATCCACTCCCCCTATCTCTCCCTGAATCTCTCCTCTTTTTCCTCACTTGACCAATTCAAACTCCTTCAACTACTCTTCACCCGTCCAACCACTAGAGTCCTAATGCCATCCAACTACCCACATGGTCGCTTACAAAAAGGGACACTCTTGCATGCAACAAGACTCGAACTCCAATTCCTTAGCATAGAAACACGCCACTTACCACTAGAGCAACAGGCCTTTTTTTAACATGCAACCCTCTCATAAATTTAAGAAGCTTACTATCAAAAAACAAGGGTTTATTCAAATAGAGTAAAAATTACTCAAGCCAAGGCTTGAACCCAAGACTTCCTAGACACTTCTAGAGCACCAAACCATTGAGGCAACCATAGATCCATGTCGCATACACACAAAGTAATTTTTAACAGGGTTTTTAGGATTTGGGGCTTTACAAACTGACATGATGTATTTCCTAAGAGAAAATATGGATGATGTAATTAATCTCCTAACGAACAAAAAGGGTGAGTGAAAATGCCACTTAAGAATAGACTATCCCATTTCATTCTCTCAGGCGAAATTAACTTCGATAGCCAAAATGTAGTCGAAATTCATCAACACTCGAATCTACCCAAC
This sequence comes from Gossypium hirsutum, assembly GCF_007990345.1. Lineage (NCBI taxonomy): Eukaryota > Viridiplantae > Streptophyta > Magnoliopsida > Malvales > Malvaceae > Gossypium > Gossypium hirsutum. The sequence continues at coordinate 28,735,162 of NC_053426.1, read as the reverse complement.
ATCAGAGATATCCAATATTGATAAGTTCAAGGAAAAATTATTGTATTCGATTTTAAAGAATGAAAGAATTTGTATGGGGATGTGGATATATCGGAGCATGCTCCAACGTGTGAGGAAAAAAGAACTGGAATTACTTTTCTTGCACTTAGTGACATCATTAAGACGACATGCAAAGGTGCCAATGGGACGACCAGACCTTGGCTTATAACCAATTAAGTTTCCAAAATTAGAACCAAGTGTAAAGTATCTTATAGGGAATAGGAAACAAAAAAAAGATATAAAGACAAAACCACATCAAGACGAGAATGTGTTATCCAATTCCCAAAATATAGTTTGGTGGAAGCAAAAAGTTGGACCAATTTACAAGGACTATGCGATGAAAAATTATCACACCCCAAATATGGATAGTTTGAATTTTAGGCGCGTAGACGAGAAGATGTCTATTCTGGCGCACTCCAGAATTTAGTTCCCTAAATTATAGCTTCTGGCGATTTAATGTTTTGAGCGAATTGAGTATCTGCCCAAGGAAGCATATTAGGATTTAGTAAAAGAAAGAGATTGAAAAAAAGGGAAAAGTAAGATTTTTTTAGGTAACTCCCAAATGTATATTACTCCTAGTTTGTTTAAATACTGTGAAGGGAAAGTCTCAGTAACTAGATCTGATTATAAATAAACTAAAATGATTGGACAAATGGTATATGGATAAGACTTTCATTTATGTTTCCTTCGGATTTTGTAGGCTAATATAAATGGCATATTTTGGAATTTTGGGACAATTTTCAAATTCTACTAAATGGGAGTGGATTATATATATGTGTGAGAAAGTTTTGTAGGAAGTTTTCTTTTTCCTTCAGAATAATTCTTTAATTCTGTCTTTTTATAAGTATTAAATGTTATTGCTGGTTACTCTTCTTATGTGATCTGGAAACTAAGGATTCTTCAATAAGATTGAGGTGTTCCGTTTCCTAGAAATTCTGGTAACTTTGCATGTTAAAAATAAGGATGCCATGAAGCATATGCGTAGTAAGTTATGCATGAGAAGCCCTACATTTATATTCTCTAATTGAAATGTTAGCAATATGTTAGTAAATGGATTTAATGATGAATTCATGTTCTATAAGTAGTTGCTACTAGATCGAATTGAATGTCCGAGTTTGAAGCTGGTACTTGTAGTAAGTGAGTCACCAATATCTATTCCTCTAAGTTTTTGAAGAGAAGTCTTCTATGATTGATGTCTCGAAAACAATGAGTGTGCAAATGAATGATTGTTGAAAACAAGTATGTTTCTTTGATATTGTTCCCTATGCCTATAGAACATAATGAACTATGTGTATGGGTGAATATGATTTTGTGGAGCAACAAAGTGTATGTGTTTGCAATGTGTGCTGTGAGATATGGTTGTGATGATATGTATGTAGTATGTAATGAAGTATGCTTTGGTTAAGAAGATGAGTTAGTCAACTTGAATGTGTAATATATGATTGGAACTTGTTTGGGGAAATGGAAGTGTATATGAATGTTGAGAGGTTGAGTTGTGAGTTTGGTCATCGTGATGGTATGTGATGAACTCTGTTGAGATAGTAAACACAAATCTTGATATGCAAATTCTAAAGAAATTCCATGGCCATGGCACATTCTGGAAAGAGTGGATGACCTACAATTATCAATTGGGGTTCTCTACGTGTCTCAAGGTGATAATGGGCAAACCTCATTCGATGTGATTTTAGGAAAATCCATATCACAAATACAATAGTTATAGGGTTCCTGGGTGGCATTTTGGTAGCCTTTATGGTGTATTTTGATATGGCCTTTATGGCATTTTGTTAGCCTCTATGGTATTCTGATATGGCTTTTGTGGCATTCAGCTAGCCTTTGTGGCATCCTCTATAAATTGCCTTTGTGATGTAATTTGTATTTCACCTTTGTGGCATATTCTGTTTGGCCATAATGGCGTACTATTATAAATCTGTAACAAGAATAGGTTATGTTTGAAGCTTTAAAACGAATAAGTCTTAAACAAAGTATGACTCTACATGTTCAATGAGAGTATCTGTTGTGATTATCTGCCAACCTAGTATATGGATGTATTCAGTACAATAGTCTGTCAATTTGAGTTATAACTACTATGGTAGAATTCAGAGCTATCTAACATATCTATTTAGAATATGGTCTTATTCTAAACTCTACTAGAATATATGATGTTTGATAAATTGAATATCTAGTGTTCGTTACAAAGTTGTGTATTATTCTTTTGAATGGTTTGGAAAACTCCCATCTATATGGTTATGTGCTAGGCTAAATTAGGGTTCAATTTGGATTATGATTCGATTTATCAAGATCATTAAGGGCATCCGCCAAAAGAAAGATCAATAAAGGTATCAGCCAAAAGCAAGATCAGTAAGGGTATCCGTCAAAAGTATGACTAGTAAGGGTATTCGCCAAAAGTATGATCAGTAAAGGTATTTTCCAAGAATAGTGTTTGCAATTAACTGTTCGAGAATAACTTATGAAAGTTGTATAAAAAGAAATGAAAAGTGTGGTGTTCAAATGTATAAGCCTAGAGCTAGCCAAATAGTTGAATGAATGAGAAGATGGTACGAACAGGAAGTGGCATATGAGTATGATAGTATACAACTGACACTATGAAGGAATTCGCCAAAGACAGATGTGGAAGGTCCAAATATTCAAAATTATGAATTTATCAAGATGAGTTAAAAAGGTAAGATGTGTTCATAACTCACTAATGACCTTTGAACTTACTAGAGTTATGTTTATATTTCAGGTATTACCATGTCAGTGTAAGTACTTGAGGAGACGATGCTAGGATTGTGCTAAAGAAGTAGCATAAGAGGGATACTAAGTATATAGCAGGTGTATAGGAAGAACAGGCTTTTAATAGGACTACATCAATTGACGCTATCTTTTGTAACTTATGTGTTATAATAAAATTTTAGCAAGACCAATACGATATGTTATTTGCACATACTTATTTTGTTCTCTAAGTACGAAGTTTTTAAATCAAACTAATGAGAAATGTTTTCAGAAATATGTTTTTGTATTCTATTTCAAAAATTTTATTAAGTTCTCTATGTAGTAATACCTAAAACCCAGACTTGGTGAATTGGGTCAGATGAAGGGTGTTACTGACTATAAAGGAATGTCTTTGTGGAAAACTCTAGACAAGAAAGCCTTTGTGGCGCGTATTAAATGTAAAGGAACACCTTTTTGGAAAAAATCTGGACAGAAAAGCCTTTTTGGCAAGTACTGAATGTAAAGGAGCACCTTTGTGGCAAAACTTTAGATAGGAAAGCCTTTCTGATGGGTATTGAATGTAAATGACTGCATTTGTGGAAAAAATCTAGAAGGGTAAGCCTTCGTGGCAACCTCTATTAAAGGAACGTCTTCGTGGCACAATTTAAAGAATGGTCCTTGTGGCATCTATTTAAGGAAACACCCCTGTGGTGAATAATGAACAAAAGGAATTTTGAAGGATAAGGAAGGAACAGTGTGTAAGGTCTTCTAAAGTAATGGTATGTACAGTACCCTGAAGGCAAGTAAAATGTAATGAACTCATAAAGAAAAAAATATGGGACAAGCAGAAGGAATAAGTTATACAGAGAGTTGTGAAGGAAGGACCTCTTAGGAAAGTTATGGCGAACCCTATATAAACTTAAGGTATTAGTAGAAGAAATAAGACTCGAGAATAAATAGAAATTTTGATTAATTCTACACTAAGTAATTGGCGTAGTTTACGTCGCCCCAAATGTAAATGATAAAGTCGGTAAGTAAGAAATGAAGTCATAAGTGGATCGATAAGGCAAAAAATATGAAAAAGGTTTGTGTAAAGACAAGATCTTAAATAGACATGGAAAGAGATGAAGTTGTATTATGGCACGCTCATAAGAGGGAACAATTTGCATGATTATGGGTTTTACACTAGAAAATGACATGGAAATGGTTAATGATTTGGAATGGAAGGTAAGTCTCTTAATGATATTAAGAGAAATAAACCTCAGCTAAGAAAGGATAATCACGGAAAATAAGGAAAATCCCAATAAAGACCAACTAAAGGGAAAAGAAATATCAAAGGATACATAAAGGATATGCAAAGCATCTAAAGCATTAAGGCATAATGAAATAGGTAATGAGGGATTACCTCACTTAGTTCTTATGAACTTACAAAAGTTATTTCATGTTTTAGGTTGTAAAGAAGTGTGCGTTGAGGGACGATGTCAAGGCTACACCAAGTAGTGGCGGATTGGGCTATTATGCATACAGAACATGTTAAGAGGCGCATTCAAGATTGAACCCATGTTTGTACTCTTTATTGATGCTTAAAGGTACTTAGTCAAGTTGAAACTTAAATATAGATGTCGTTGAAAATTTTAAGTACTATGAATTGTATTGATAATCACTTGCAATACACATATAGGAACCTCAAATAGAAAACTGAACTTTTCATACTCATAGATAGAAGTTTTACATAGGAAAATAAAGAAAAATATTAAGTTACATCTATAATAGGGTGTAACTTTCGACATTCGGATCAGGTAAACCGGATCTAGTGGAGGGCGTTACAAAGTATGTTATGAAACATTTGAAGTTTCACAAATAACTACTAAGTCTTGGATCCACCTATTTGAAATAAATTGTTAGTATTCTCATCGCCAAATGGGTGGTTTATGCCTGGCACAAATAATTAGTTTTCAGTTTTGTAGTGGAATTCTTCAAAGTTAGAAAATTTTGGAAAGGGAAAGAATTGTCACACCCCAAATCTGGATAACCTAAATTTTAGGAGCATAGACGAGAAGATGTTTGTTCTGCCACACTCCGGAAGTTAGTTTGCCAAATTATAGCTTCTAGTGAATTAATGTTTTGAGTGAATTGAGTATCCTCCCTGAGAAGTATATCAGGATTTAATCTTTGATGTGCTCTTTAGTAAAAGAAAGAGTTCGATAAAAAGGTAAAAGTAAGCTTTGTATAGGTAGCCACCAAAGTTATTACACCTAGTTTGTTTAATACTATAAAGGGCAAGTCTCAGTAACTAGATCTAGTTATAAACCAACTAAACTGGTTGGAGAAATAGAATATGGATAACACTTTCTTTTATGTTTCCTTCGGATTTTGTAGGCCAATAAAGGGCATATTCTAAAATTTTGGGACACTTATTAAATTCTGCTCAATAGGAGTGGATTCTATATATTTGTGAGAAAGGTTCATGAGAAGGTTTTCTTCTTCCTTCAGAGTAATTATTTAATTCTTTATTTTTATAAGTATTAAAGGTTATTTTTGGTTACTCTTCTTATGTGATCTAGAAACTAAGGATTCTTGAATAAGATTGTGGTGTTTCATCTCTTGGTAAGTCTGGTAACTTTGCATGTTAAAAATAAGAATGCTATGAAATATATAGGTAGTAAGTTACGAATCAAAAAACCTGCATGGGATTTTCTGTAATTGAAAAATTAGTAATTTGTCTGTAAATGGGTTTAATGGTGAATTCATGTTCTGTAAGCATTTGTTGTTACTAGTTCGAATTGGATGTCCGAGTTTGAATCTATTCCTACACGTTTTTGTAGACAAGTCTTCTATGATTGCTATCTTAGAAATGATGAGTGTGTAAATGAATGATTCCGAAAACAAGTACGTGTCTTTGATATTGGACCCTAGAAGTCTAAAACATAATGGATTGTGTGTATGGGTGAATATGATTTTGTGTAGTAACTAAGTGTATGTGTTTGGAATGTGTACTATAAGATATGATTGTGATGATGTGTATGTAGTATGTAATGAAGTATGCTTTGGTTAGGAAGTTGAGTTAGTCTACTTGAATGTGTATTATATGATTGGAAATTGTTTCGGGAAATGAGGGTCTCTATGAGTGTGAAGAGGTTGAGTTGTGCGTTTGGTCACTACGGTGGTATACGATGAAGTTTGTCAGGATAGTAAACATGAATTCTGATATGTAAATTATGAAGAAAGTCTATTGCCATGGCACATTCTTGAAAGGGAGGATGAGTTGAAATTATCGACTAGGGTTCTCAGCGTGTCCCAAGGCGATGATGGGAAAACCTTATGTGATATGAGTTTAGGAAAATCTATATGACAAACACAGGAATTATGGGGTGCCTAGGTGGCATTCTGCTAGCCTTTATGGTGTACTCTGATCTGGCCCTGGTGGCGTATTTTGATATGGCCTTTTTGGCATTCTGTTAGCCATTGTGGTATTAGGATATGGCCTTTGTGGCATTTAGCTAGATTTTGTGGCATGCTTTATAAATTGCCTTCGTGATGTAATCTGTATGTCGCCCTTGTGGCGTGTTCTGTTTGGCCCTAGTGGCGTACTATGGTAAATCTATAACAAGAATTGGTTCTGTTTAAAGCTTTAATATGTGAAGTTTGTGATAAATACAAATAAGTCTTCAACAAATTACGATTCCACATATTCAATGAGAGTATTTAATGTGGTTATCTACCAACCTAGTTTATGGGCGTATTCGGTACAATAGTCCGTCAATTCGAGTTACAGCTACTATGTTAGAATTCTGAGCTATGCTACATATCTGTTTAGAATCATGTCTTGTTGTAAACTCTATTAGAATCTATGATGTTTGATATGGATATCTAGTGTTCGCTACAAAAATGTGTATAATTCTTCTGAATGGTGTTGAGAAACTCTCATCTATATGGTTATGTGTTGGGCTAAATCAAAGTACAGTTTGGGTTATGATTCAATTTATCAATATCATTAATGTAACACCCCTTACCCGTGTCCGAAGCTGGGATAGGGTTCGAGGCATTACTGGACTTAAACAACAACTAATGTACAATGCTAAGCCATAAAATTTCATTCCAATTTAAAACTTTTCAATCACATGCAAATTGTCCCTTAAAGGCGTACGAGGCCTGAAACATACGTTGGGAGTGGTTCGGGACTAAACTGAAAACTATCGGAACTTCTCCTACATTTATAAAATTTTTCATACTTTGGAGAGTCACAGACCTGTGTGGGTAGGCCGTGTGGTCACACACACCCGTGTGGCTTGGAACACGCCCGTGTCCTCAGCCCGTGTAACTCTCTGACTATGACGTCATCAACAAAATATGGTCACACGACCAAGTCACACGCCTGTGTGCTTAGGCTGTGTGGTGAAATAAATTCTCGAAATTAAGTGCAGACTTCACACGGCCTGGGCACATGCCCATGTCCTGAGGCTATGTCCTCCACACGGCTGAGACACACGGTCGTGTCTCTGCTCGTGTGTTTACTACTGGGCATTTTGTTTGCATTAGTTAGGGTGCAGGGGACACATGGCAGGATCACATGACCATGGGGCAGACCGTGTGTCACATACGGCCTAGACACATGCCCGTGTGTCTAACTGTGTGGAAAATTTCTAGGCTATTTTCCAAGCCATTTGCCACCCTTAAACACTCACATACTTACACTCACTTCATGGCATGCAACATGGCATATTTGAATACTCAATCCTCCACATTCATGGTTAAATTAAGACTTGGTAATGTTCACATATCACCTATTCAAGCTGTCATGCTTCCATATGGCATTCCACACCAATTTCATATTTCGATCATCTCTACTAACCTATTTTTAAGTTACACACTTACATCACCTTTATTGTCATGGACATTAATTCACATTTCATACACCAAACATACATGTCATCCATCACACACTCATTAGCCATAAGCAATCATAACCACCTTAAACCCTAAGCACTTTTGCATGCATGCCCTGGTAAATAGGTTTACAACCTAAATAATCAATATGAGCCACCTCTCATGGCCATATACAAAATAATCATAATACTTTCATGAGCCAACACTTTTGGCTAATCAATGTGACACATAACAAAAAGACAAAGTCCCTATACATGTCATACTCAAAATGTAGACTAACTATACCCAAATGTCTAGCTGATAGTGTGATCGAGCCTCCGACGTCCTTCGATTCCCATGCTAGCTTGGCGGTACTATAAAGAAATGGAAAAGAGAGGGGAGTAAACATAAAGCTTAGTAAGTTCACATGCAAATAAATAGAAACTTAATCACATATATATAAATATCAATGACATAACATAGTTACTTATGTGTTATCATAAATTCATAGGCTTAACTTAAACAATTTCAATCTTACCAAAAGTTCATCACATACCGAGCTCATTCACACAAGTTTTTCGTACATACCTGTACCAACTCGTAACATATTTCACATTTTCTCATCATTGACTTACTTGTTGAATAACTCACAAATTTACCCGTTGAACACTCGGAATACTACTGGATACACGGAAGACTTGCACATAGTGCTTCAAACGTAGCCACATGCTACTTCATATCACATATCACACATTCCTCGCTCTCGAGCTAATCACGGGTCTACTCATACAAGCTGAAAGTCAGGATGTAACTACACGGGCTGCTTACACAAGCTGACAGGTCCCGCAACACATGCCGGGATATCCAGCCACCGGTAAAACGTACATGACTAGCACCCGAATTCACATAGTCACATATACACATAAACTCATGAGCTCATAATCACATAGCTTGTAACACCCCGTACCCGAGACCGTTGCCGGAGTCGAACGCGAGGTGTTAACAGACTTAATTACTTTGTTTTCACAGTCCATTAAAAAATTTCCAGACAGGCTGGCTAACCGCGTCACTGTCGCCTTAAAATCATATCTCGAGTTCAAAAACTCGAAAACTGATTCCGTAAATTTTCCCCGAAATTAGACTCATATATCCATCTGTGGATTTATTTCTAGAATTTTTGGTCGGGCCAATTGGTACAGTTTATTAGTTAAAGTCTCCCCTGATTCTGGGTTCGACTACTCTGACCTTCATGTATTCTGACTTGGATATCTCCCTGTACAGAGCTTCAATACTCATGCCGTTTGTTTCTAATGAAACTAGACTCAAAGGGGAATCCATAAATATAAGGAATGACTTCTAATTATCTCTGGATAATTTAAGGTGAATTTTCAAAGTCGAAACAGGAGATCCAGAAACCGTTCTGGCCCTGTTTCAGGAGAACTTTAATATCTCTTAATATACTGTTCATATTATTGTTTCGTTACTTTCATATGAAAGTAGATTCATCAAGGTTCGATTAAATAATTTATTCACTATTTAATTCCATTCCTACAAATTTTAGTGATTTTTCAAATCCACACCACTGCTGCTGTCAGCATCTGTTTTCAAGGTAAACTTTACCTATTTCATGGTTACCATGGACCAACTAGGGTTTTGTCATACATAGGTCCACATATGATCATATTTAGCCATTCCAATGGCTGATCATTTGCCCAACACTTCTATTTCAATCCATAGTCACATCATGAAACCATATATATATACATAAACACAAATGGTCTAATGCCATACTCCACTTCTACGAGCCATTTTCGCATGGCTGTACACACATACATCACAAAAAGTACTTAAAAACAACAAGGGGTAGTCCTATACATGCCATATCCAGAGTTCAACTAAAAGAGTACCAAAAGGGCTTTGATAGTGTGGATGACTTCGACTTCGATGATCCCGAATCCGATAGCTAACGAACAAAATCTATAAAACAGAGAGCCAAAGCAACGGGGTAAGCATTTTAAAGCTTAGTAAGTTTCAAGTAATGAAATCGGCTTTGACTAAAGTATTACATTCACATAGCTAAATGAATCACTTCATTAATACACATTCTCATAATCATACTTACTTCACACTTCATCAACATATACACACACAAGGTATCAACTTATCTAAAAGCCGAAAGTTCGTTAGTCGATTGAACGAATACTATTTAAAACGAATCGACTTTTCCGAAGCACATGCAAACATACCTTATCGTTTGGGTTTGTCGAGCGTATTAATTGAATTTATTACAGCACAAAACGCTCACATTCAAACCCAAGTTTCTTCGGAATTTAGCCGGATATAACCACAAGCACAATTGCCTTCGGGTCTTAACCCGGGTATAGCAACTCGCACGAATGCCTTCGGGTCTTAGCCCGGATATATCATCTCGCACAAATGCCTTCGGGTCTTAGCCCGGATATATCAACTTGCACAAATGCCTTCGGGTCTTAGCCCGGATATATCAACTTGCACAAATGCCTTCGGGTCTTAGCCCGGATAAAATCACTAGCATAAATGCCTTCGGGACTTAGCCCGGATGTATTCAAATGCTCATGCACACATATATCAATAATCATAACACATCCATATCTTATTTTCGTTACTAAGGCTCAAACACAAACATTTATTAAACCTTTCCAATTTCGGCTCAATAGCCACACACGAAGAGTATGATTTCAATTGGCTTTATAACATAGTCTCTATGCACATTCGGCTATCTGTCATAGTATGACTAATCATTTCAATATAATTCAAGTAGGGTCATTACTCGAAGACTTACCTCGGATGTTGTCGAACGACTTCAATGGCTATTCAATTACTTTTTCCTTCCCTTTATCGGATTTAGTTCCCCTTTGCTCTTGAGCTTGCTATTAGCCTAGGATGACCGAATGCCTCCCTCCCAACTTCCTCTTTTCAATCGGCCAAGAAAAACCAAGGATACAAGCTTTGTTTTCATTACTTTTTCTTTTTTATTCTTTCTTTTATTTATTTCCTTTCTTTTGCATAAAATAATGGCCATTTAATTAAGATTTAGTACATATTATATATATGTGACCATCATGGCCGGCCACCACTTATAAAAAAAGGGGTATTTGACATGCAAGTACAATTATTTGCAACATGCATAAATGGGCCACTTTACATTAGCCTAGCACATTTCTAATTTTCTCACATAAGTCCCATTTAATAAAATTCACTTACAATTAACAAAATTCAAACATGAAATTTTCACACATGCATATATACATATAAGAAACATCAAATATGACGGTCAATTATTTTTACGACTCGGTTTAGCGGTCCCGAAACCACTTCCCGACTAGGGTCAATTTTGGGCTGTCACAACTCTCCCCCACTTAAGAAATTTTCGTCCCCGAAAAGCTTACCGGTAAATAGGTTTGGGTATCGTTCTTTCATCGAGCTCTCGGTTTCCCAAGTAGCTTCCTCGATCCCGTGTTTGAGCCATAACACCTTTACTAACGGAACCCTTTTGTTTCGCAACTCCTTCACTTCACGAGCTAGGATACGCATCGGTTCTTCTTCATAACTCATATCGGCTTGAATTTCAACCTCTGATGGGCTAATTATGTGCGATGGATCAGATCGATAGCGTCGAAGCATCGAAACATGAAAGACGTCGTGAATCCTTTCAAGCTCAGGGGGCAAAATCAATCTATACGCAACCGGACCAACTCGTTCGGAGATTTCGTACGGCCCAATAAATCTCGGACTCAACTTGCCCTTACGGCCAAATCTGAGTACCTTTTTCCAAGGCAAAACTTTAAGAAACACTTTATCTCCCTCCTGATATTCAATGTCTTTTCGTTTCAAATCCGCATACGATTTCTGACGATCTGTGGCTGTCTTCAGACTTTCACGAATTATTTTTACTTTCTGTTCGGCATCTTTAATCAAATCAACTCCGAAAATTTTACTTTCACCGAGCTCGGTCCAAAACAATGGTGTACGACATTTACGACCGTACAAAGCCTCGTAAGGTGCCATCTTAATACTTGATTGAAAACTATTGTTGTAAGCGAATTCAATCAAAGGTAAATATCGTTCCCATGAACTACTGAACTCGAGGATGCAACATCTCAACATATCCTCAAGTATCTGAATTATCCGCTCGGATTGACCATCGGTTTGGGGGTGAAAAGCAGTGCTAAAATGCAGCTTGGTACCCAAAGCTTCTTGCAATTTCTTCCAAAATCGTGAGGTGAATCTCGGATCTCTATCCGACACGATAGAAATAGGTACCCCGTGTAATCTCACAATCTGAGGAACGTACAATTCAGCTAGTCTATCCAATGAAAAATCCGTACGCACGGGGATAAAGTGAGCCGACTTAGTCAGTCTATCGACAACAACCCAAATCGCATCCTTCTTACTTGCTGACAATGGCAGTCCGGACACAAAGTCCATTGTGACTCGATCCCATTTCCACTCGGGTATCATGATCGGCTGAAGTAATCCTGAAGGCACTTGATGTTCCGCCTTCACTTGCTGACATATTAAACATCTTGAAACAAAGTCGGAGATGTCTCGTTTCATACCATGCCACCAAAACTGACGTTTCAAATCGTTGTACATTTTCGTACTCCCCGGGTGAATTGACATTCGGCTACAATGGGCTTCGTTTAGAATCATCGAAATGAGCTCTGAATTTCTTGGAACACACAACCGACTTCTGAACCTCAAACAATCGTCATCATCAATTTGAAATTCAGATTCCATATTCGGAACACATTCAGCCCGTTTTGCAACAATTCATCGTCGACTTTCTGAGCTTCACGAATTTGACGAATCAATAATGGTTTGGCCTCTAATTCAGCTACTAACACATTGTCGGGTAGAACAGACAAGTGCACATTCATCGCTCGTAAAGCAAATAGTGATTTCCGGCTTAAGGCGTCCGCAACCACATTAGCCTTTCCCGGGTGGTAATCAATGACAAGCTCGTAATCTTTCAACAACTCAAGCCAACGTCTTTGTCGCAGATTTAAGTCTCTTTGAGTCATCAAATATTTGAGACTTTTGTGATCCGAAAATACATGGCACTTTTCACCAAATAAGTAATGTCGCCATATTTTTAAAGCGAATACGATGGTAGCTAGTTCGAGATCATGGGTCGGATAATTTTCCTCATGTTGCTTTAATTGTCTCGACGCATAGGCCACCACTCGACCTTCTTGCATCAATACGCAACCCAACCCAAGTAGGGATGCGTCACTATAAATGACAAACTCTTTGCCTGATTCGGGTTGCACTAAAATTGGAGCTTCAGTCAAATAAGTTTTCAGTTGATCGAAACTTTTCTGACATTTCTCCGTCCATTCGAACTTAACATCCTTTTGAAGTAGCTTCGTCATTGGTGTGGCTATCATCGAGAAACCCTTTACGAACCGTCTGTAGTAACCGGCAAGTCCCAAAAAGCTCCGAACCTCAGTAATATTTCTCGGAGGCTTCCAGTTAAGTATGGCTGAAATTTTGCTCGGATCAACTCGAATACCCGATGCAGATACCACATGACCCAAAAAGCTAACCTCTCCTAACCAGAACTCACACTTACTGAATTTAGCATATAACTGCTTATCCCGCAAAATTTGCAACACTAGTCTCAGGTGCTCAGCATGTTCGGTCTCATCTCTTGAATAGACCAAGATATCATCAATGAACACAACTACGAACCGATCCAAATATGGTCTGAAGATCCGATTCATCAAATCCATGAATACCGCAGGGCATTAGTGAGCCCAAATGGCATCACTAAGAACTCGTAGTGACCATATCTCGTTCTGAAGGCAGTTTTGGGTATGTCTGAATCTCGAATTCGCAACTGATAATAGCCCGATCTCAAATCTATTTTTGAGAACACTAAGGCTCCCTTCAGTTGGTCGAACAAATCATCGATACGCGGTAACGGATATTTGTTCTTTATTGTCACTTCATTCAGCTGACGATAGTCAATGCACAACCTCATGGTTCCGTCCTTCTTTTTCACGAACAATACTGGTGCACCGCAAGGTGAGAAACTTGGTCGGGCAAAACCTCTATCCGTCATTTCTTGCAACTGAGCTTTCAACTCTTTTAACTCGGTTGGTGCCATACGATACGGAGCTATCGAAATCGGCGTAGTCCCAGGTACAAGCTCAATACCAAACTCTATCTCCCGAACAGGTGGTAAACCCGGTAATTCTTCAGGAAAAACATCCGGGTATTCACAAACCACCGACATAGATTCGGGTTTCTTTTCTAATTCTTTGTCATCAATTACATACGCAAGGTATGCTTCGCACCCTTTTCTTACATATTTCTGGGCCAACATTGAGGATATTACAGCTGGCAACCCCTTTAAGTCCGTAGACTCAACTCGGATTATCTCGTTATTTGCGCACCTCAAATCAATAGTCTTGCTTTTGCAATTCACAACTGCATCATGCGCGGTTAGCCAATCCAAACCAAGAATAACATCAAATTCATCAAACGGCAAAAGCATCAAGTCCGCCGGAAAACAGGAACCTCGAATTACTAGGGGACATTTCTTACACACTTTGTCGACAAGCACGTAACGACCCAAGGGATTTGATACCCGAATTACGAACTCAGTAGACTCAATAGGTAAAGTCTTACTGGATGCTAAGGTTTCACATATGTAAGAATGAGTAGAACCGGGGTCAATCAAAGCAATTACATTAGTATCAAAGAGAGTAAAAGTACCGGTAATAACATCAGGCGAAGAAGCATCCTCGCGGGCACGTATAGCATAAGCTCTGGCAGGCGCACGAGCCTCGGATCTGGTCGTAGCATCTCTAGATCCTCTCTGACCACCACTAGCATTGCCCGTATTTCTAGATGGTCTACCTCGAGCAGTGGTAGCACCCAGTTTCCTACTCTGATTTACATTCTGTTCAGACAACCTCGGGCAATCTTTAATGAAGTGGTCAACTGATCCGCACTTGTAACAGGAGCGGTCATGGGATCTACAACTCCCCGAATGCCATTTACCGCAATATCGACATTCCGTTCTGTCTCGACGTTCATTCCCAACACTGGCGACCGAAGTGCCTCGTGTACCCAAAGGGGGTCGATCACGATCTCGTCTAAAAAGGCCCGAAGTGCCTCTAGACCGGCCCACATCATCTCGAAATTTCTTCGATGCCTGTTGAAGAGACTTTCCCGAGGATCTTTTACGAAACTCTTCAGTTCCCACATCAACTTTTTTTTTCTTTTCTAAGCTCTTCGGCTTTACAAGCTCGCTCGACAAGTACTACGAACTCTCGTATTTCAAGAATGCCAACGAACATTTTTATATCTTCATTCAGCCCATCCTCGAAGCGTTTACACATGATAGCCTCGGACGAAACACATTCCCGAGCGTATCTACTAAGTCTAACAAATTTTCACTCGTAATCAGTGACTGACATAGAACCTTGCTTAAGCTCAAGAAATTCCTTCCGTTTTTTATCAACAAATCTCTGACTGATATACTTTTTGCGAAACTCAGTTTGGAAAAACTCCCAAGTTACTTGCTCTCGGGGTACAACAGAAGTCAGAGTACTCCACCAATAGTAGGCAGAATCGCGTAGCAAGGAGATAGTACACTTTAGGCATTCATCGGGTGTACAAGATAGCTCATCGAGTACCCGGATAGTGTTGTCCAACCAAAATTCAGCTTGCTCGACATCGTCGCTATCCGTAGCTTTAAATTCAGTAGCCCCATGTTTTCGGATTCTGTCAACTGGGGGCTTATTTGACCTTATCTGGTCAATTTCCGGAGGTAGTGTAGGTGCGGGGGTTGTATTAGTCGGGAATGGAGGTTGTGGAACAGCCGTATTAGTTCGAATGTATTGGTTGAACCAATCATTCGTCACGCTATAGAAAGCTTGTCTAGCTTCATCATTCGGATTACTAGCATTAGGTTGAGAGTCCGCCGGCGCTGTCCCTTGTGCGGGAGCAGGCGCTACACTCTCAAGATCATCAGCTACCGCTCGGTCGGGATCGGGATCCATTACTATAAATAAACACATTTGCAAATGTCAGAAATCGCCACACTATCAATTAATCACATAAAATGACATGTATAGCTAGACCCAACGCATTACGGTAGTCCTAGAATCGACTAAACCGTAGCTCTGATACCAATAAAATTGTAACACCCCGTACCCGAGACCGTTGCCGGAGTCGAACGCGAGGTGTTAACAGACTTAATTACTTTGTTTTCACAGTCCATTAAAAAATTTCCAGACAGGCTGGCTAACCGCGTCACTGTCGCCTTAAAAATCATATCTCGAGTTCAAAAACTCGAAAACTGATTCCGTAAATTTTCCCCAAAATTAGACTCATATATCCATCTGTGGATTTATTTCTAGAATTTTTGGTCGGGTCAATTGGTACAGTTTATTAGTTAAAGTCTCCCCTGATTCTGGGTTCGACTACTCTGACCTTCATGTATTCTGACTTGGATATCTCCCTGTACAGAGCTTCAATACTCATGCCGTTTGTTTCTAATGAAACTAGACTCAAAGGGGAATCCATACATATAAGAAATGGCTTCTAACTATCTCTGGATAATTTAAGGTGAATTTTCAAAGTCGAAACAGGAGATCCAGAAACCGTTCTGGCCCTGTTTCACGAGAACTTTAATATCTCTTAATATACTGTTCATATGATTGTTTCGTTACTTTCATATGAAAGTAGATTCATCAAGGTTCGATTACATAATTTATTCACTATTTAATTCCATTTCTACAAATTTTAGTGATTTTTCAAATCCACACCACTGCTGCTGTCAGCATCTGTTTTCAAGGTAAACTTTACCTATTTCGTGGTTACCATGGACCAACTAGGGTTTTGTCATACATAGGTCCACATATGATCATATTTAGCCATTCCAATGGTTGATCATTTGCCCAACACTTCTATTTCAATCCATAGTCACATCATGAAACCATATATATATACATAAACACAAATGGTCTAATGCCATACTCCACTTCTACGAGCCATTTTCGCATGGCTGTACACACATACATCACAAAAAGTACTTAAAAACAACAAGGGGTAGTCCTATACATGCCATATCCAGAGTTCAACTAAAAGAGTACCAAAAGGGCTTTGATAGTGTGGATGACTTCGACTTCGATGATCCCGAATCCAATAGCTAACGAACAAAATCTATAAAACAGAGAGCCAAAGCAACGGGGTAAGCATTTTAAAGCTTAGTAAGTTTCAAGTAATGAAATCGGCTTTGACTAAAGTATTACATTCACATAGCTAAATGAATCACTTCATTAATACACATTCTCATAATCATACTTACTTCACACTTCATCAACATATACACACACAAGGTATCAACTTATCTAAAAGCCGAAAGTTCGTTATTCGATTGAACGAATACTATTTAAAACGAATCGACTTTTCCGAAGCACATGCAAACATACCTTATCGTTTGGGTTTGTCGAGCGTATTAATTGAATTTATTACAGCACAAAACGCTCACATTCAAACCCAAGTTTCTTCGGAATTTAGCCGGATATAACCACAAGCACAATTGCCTTCGGGTCTTAACCCGGGTATAGCATCTCGCACGAATGCCTTCGAGTCTTAGCCCGGATATATCATCTCGCACAAATGCCTTCGGGTCTTAGCCCGGATATATCAACTTGCACAAATGCCTTCGGGTCTTAGCCCGGATATATCAACTTGCACAAATGCCTTCGGGTCTTAGCCCGGATAAAATCACTAGCATAAATGCCTTTAGGACTTAGCCCGGATGTATTCAAATGCTCATGCACACATATATCAATAATCATAACACATCCATATCTTATTTTCGTTACTAAGGCTCAAACACAAACATTTATTAAACCTTTCCAATTTCGGCTCAATAGCCACACACGAAGAGTATGATTTCAATTGGCTTTATAACATAGTCTCTATGCACATTCGGCTATCTATCATAGTATGACTAATCATTTCAATATAATTCAAGTAGGGTCATTACTCGAAGACTTACCTCGGATGTTGTCGAACGACTTCAATGGCTATTCAATTACTTTTTTCTTCCCTTTATCAGATTTAGTTCCCCTTTGCTCTTGAGCTTGCTATTAGCCTAGGATGACCGAATGCCTCCCTCCCAACTTCCTATTTTCAATCAGCCAAGAAAAACCGAGGATACAAGCTTTGTTTTCATTACTTTTTCTTTTTTATTCTTTCTTTTATTTATTTCCTTTCTTTTGCATAAAATAATGGCCATTTAATTAAGATTTAGTACATATTATATATATGTGACCATCATGGCCGGCCACCACTTATAAAAAAAGGGGTATTTGACATGCAAGTACAATTATTTGCAACATGCATAAATGGGCCACTTTACATTAGCCTAGAACATTTCTAATTTTCTCACATAAGTCCCATTTAATAAAATTCACTTACAATTAACAAAATTCAAACATGAAATTTTCACACATGCATATATACATATAAGAAACATCAAATATGACGGTCAATTATTTTTACGACTCGGTTTAGCGGTCCCGAAACCACTTCCCGACTAGGGTCAATTTTGGGGTGTCACATAGCTCCTAATGACATGTCACATTGTATCCTAAATAATTCCTAAGGTTCAAATGGGATTTTCTCGGCGTCTCATCTTTGTCGAACTCATTCACAATGTCATTCTCATTGACCATAGTATCATTTATACACTCATTGTAACAATTAAACACAGAAATTCATACATTAATAAAGCATTAAAACATGATACAACATTGCATTATTTACACATGAACTTACCTCGGTACAAAATATGGACAATTAATTCGATTTAGTCCAAAATCTTGTTCTTTCCTCAGTCTAGGTTCGGACTCCGTTTTACTTAATCTATAATAGAAAATTTAGCTCGTTTAATCATCACATTATTCAAATCAGTCAAAAAACTATATTTAGGCAAAATTATAGTTTTGCCCCTAAACTTTCACATATCTACAAATTAGTCCCTAGGCTCTTAAAATGAAATGTGTTCATTTTCTTTGTTACCCAAGCCTATCCGAACCTATCCCATGCTCATATCAGCTCACATTTTCCTTTATTTCACATTTTACTACTCATTTTTACAGTTTGTTACAAACAAGTCCTTTTCATGCATTTCTATCAAAAATCACTTAGTAAAAGATGTTAAAGACACATCAAACTTTCATATTCTTCCATTAAACATCAAAATACAAACATGTCACACATGGGTAAGTTTTTGAACATGAACCGCTCAAAATATGGCTAGAAATGGATAGATCATGCTTCAAGGACTTCAAAAATACAAAGAACATTAAAAAGGGGGCTAGGGAGTACTTATAATCAAGCTTGAAAAGTTGAAAACCCTAGCTATGGCGACCCTTGAAATTTTGGCACCCTTTGGAGAAGATGGACACAATTTTTCTTTCTTTTTCCCGTTTAATTCTTTTTTTTACCAAAAGACAAAATACTCTTTAAGCCTTTCTTTCAAAATTTTCCTATTCATGCCCATTTTTGTCCAAAATTTTAGAACTTGGTCAAATTTCTATTTAAGGACCTCTAATTAATGATCCAATGAAATTTCATACTAAAAGCTTTTAGAACACAAGTTTTACAACTTATTCAATTTAGTCCCTAAAGTCAAATTAGACACTTTAGTCATAAAATTTCTTTATGAAATTTTCACACAAGTATGGAATCATATCGTAGACCTCATAATAATAATAAAATATTTATTTCTATTTCAGATTTGTGGTCTCAAACCACTGTTTCGACTAGGCCCTAATTCGGGATGTTACAATTAAGGGTATTCGCCAAAAGCAAGATTAGTAAGGGTATATGCAAAAATATTATCAATAAAGGTATCCGCCAAGAATAGTGGTTGTGATTAACTATTCAAGAATAATGGTTGAAAGTTATTTGAAGGGAAATGAAAAGTGTGGTGTTCAAATGTCGAGACTTAGAGCTAGCCAAATAGTTAAAGAAATAAGAATATGGTGTGAATGGTAAGTGGCGTATAAGCATGATAGTATAAAACTGACACTGTGAATGTATTCAACAAAGTCAGATGTGGAAGGTACGAATATTTAAAATGAAGAACTTATCAAGATAAGTTAAAAAGGTAAGATGTGTTCATAACTCACTAAGTTCCTTTGAACTTACTAGTATTATGTTTATGTTTCAAGTATTGTCTACTTGAGGAGACGATGTCATGATTGTGTCAGAGAAGCAGCATAAGGGGGATACTATGCATACAGTGTGCGTATAGGAAGAAGTGGCATTTAGTAGGACTACGACAATTAAATCTGTCTTTAGTAACTTATGTGTTATAATAAAGTTTTAGTAAGACCGATAGGATATGTTATTTGCAAGTACTTCTTTTGTTCTCTAAGTAAAGAGTTTTTAAACCAAATTAATGAGAAATGTTTTCAGTAATGAGTTTTTGTTTTCTATTTTGGAATTTTTGTTAAGTTTTCTGTGAAGGAATACCTGAAACCCAGCTTAGTGAATCAGGTCGGGTGAAAGGCGTTACAAAAACAGGTTGAAGCTACCATAATTTCCAGCAACTAAGTATGAGGTAAAAGCCACACCGAGTAAGACGAAGGAAGAAAATGAACTTAAAGATGAGGAAGATCCCAAAGAAGAATCCAGAGGAAGAATCGAAGAGCGAATCAGATAATGCTGATGATTCGTCAAATCCTTATTCTAGCTAATCCTAAACCATTTCAATTAATTTTCATTTTTTAATTTGGACTTTGTATTTTATTTTAATTTGGGATAATTTTATACTTTTTTTTAGTTATTATTTAGTTAGGATTTTTTTATTTTATATCTATATTTTTGTATGTTTTAGTTTTTCTTTGTAGGAATCCCACAATTTTTTATAGCACTACAATTTCGAGCCAAATCCAAAAGGAGGAGTAAACCCATGTACCACGTTAATTAGGTAACCTCTTTCCTTTATCTATTATTGCACATTAGGGACAATGTGTCGAATAAAGTGTGGGGTTGACCTAAGGAAATTTTTAATTTTTTTTATGTTATTTTGTTTTGTTTTTCTAGTTTTTAGTAGTTTTTAAAATTTTTATTTGTATATGTTTTCTATGTACTTGAGGTTGTAGAAATACAAGTGATTGGTTTGGAGCATGTTGATAGAATTTGTGAATAAACTGTAAATTTAGTTTAATAGTAATTGATTCTAAATTTTCTAATTTTAGACTAATTAGTTCAATTTATTAAATTGTGAACAAATTTAAGATGTTGAGTATACCACGTGATAAATAGATATAGAAATAGCATTCATGTTTAATTTAATTATAGGTTGTAGAAATTGATAGAGTTGGCTTATTTAATCCTTGCATGGAATTACCTAAGGAATTGTTTGGTAGACAATTTTTCGAGCCAAAAAGCTATCCCATAAATATTTTCTTTAGTACCTTATTTGAGCCTTAATCCATTTTCTTGATGAACCATAAATGAAACCTTCAGATTATTATATAATTTATTTGATCCTTTATTTCTTGGTCCTGGCACGGATTTAAACGTCCGACAATTGATATTGAGGAATTAGGCAAATACATCATGGTGGTTTCAAAAGGAAAAAAATAAGAGTGAAGCTAAGGAATTGTATGGAATACTCAGTATAAGATTTTTAAAAATCAAGAAAATGTCAAAGAGAAAAAATAAAATATATATACAAGCTTAGATGATTATACTCATGAATACCATACTAGGCTTTACTAATGGAGAAATAAGGAAGGTGAGAGAAGTGGATATAAGGTGGTGAGATTATCCGAATATTGCGAGAGTATCAGGGACAATATAATGTGCCAAACTACTTTCGTGTTTGGTCATTTTGTCGAGCCTATTCTTGAAATCCGAACCAACCTAAGCCGTAGAACGTTACAAGTCGAAAAGTCCTATGTGACTAGGGTAGTCCATTATATGGATGAAATTGTGCAAAGTTTTTATATTTGTACCCTATATATTCAGTTGAACATAATTGTATATTTGTTTTGATGGAAACCTATACTAATGTTCTTTTATTTTTTTCTTTATAATTTAATGAACTAACCTGTCTAATTTTAGAACTTGTGAGTTAACTGTATATTATTCTAGAATTATATGTTTATTTACATTATCTTTTTAATATATTTCTTTTCAGTTTCCTGTATCAAGCTAGTTCAAGTACATTTTATTTTCTGTATGTTTATTTCTTGTTTTTTTGTTTAGTTTGCTTGAGGGCAAGCAAAGACTTAAGTGTGGGATTATTTGCTTTGCCATCAAATGTAGTATTAATTTTGGTCTATTTTCGCACTTAAAGAGTTTGTTTTCTAGCACTTTTAGTACTAATTAATGCATTTTTGGTATTTAGTAGTTACTATTAAATATTAGTAAATTAAGTGTTTTTAACACATTTATGAGTGTTTGTGACCTATTTGGCTGACACGGGCCTTAGGTAGCTCTAATTAGTGTAATTAAGTGTGTAGGATGATGAATTATAGGCCCAATGGATGTAGGAGCAAGAAATGAGTGATGCACAAGCTTCCCGAGCAGCTAAAGCATGACATGAACCAAGGAAGGCATAAATCCCTTGAGGTGTCGGACCATAGGCCCTGCATGGTGCGACAAAGCCCCAAAGTGTTGCCCAAGTACTTCAAGGCTATTTTCTTCCACACAATCAACTTTATACTAAAACCTAGGACGTGCCGAAGACCTATCAAGCAGCCAACACTCCTATAAATAAAACCTTAGGGGTTTGATGTAACTAAGTCATCTTAGATGCATCCAAAAACCCTTATAATTTAGGAGTAGGATTTAGATTAAGTTTTTCTTTCTATTTCATAAACTCTTTGTTTTTCTCTCTTGAAATCGGTTTTAATCCAATAGTTATTTTACAATATTGAAGTATTCATTTATTTCTCTTTCCCAAGCGATGATTCTGATTGTTCCAATCGAGAGATTTTCTACTCCATTCTTCAATCGACACATCAAATCAGGATTATTATACTTTCTTCTCTCTTTCGATTTATCCATGTTCTTTACATGTCTATTTTAATTAGGATTGAGACTATGAATGTCATGAGTGGCTAAATCCCTTATCGAAGATTAACAAATGGATGAGGACATGATTAATGAGGGAGTTAGGGTTTCCCAATAGGATTAGTTGGTATAAATTACATGTTCTTAAACCCTAGGCTTGCAACCCTAGGAAGTAATCATAGGTTAAACGAGATTGGGAGATAGTTTGCCAAGTAAATTACAATCTATCCTAGTTGAGAAAGTGAAGTCAGGAGATAAGTGAGTATCAACCAATTAATTAATCAATTAGAGGTCGGAAGTTAATAATTGGTTAGTTAATTGTTAATCCTGTAATAGTCTGTTTTTAGTCAAATCAGAATAGTGGTTTTGGGACCACAAATCTGAGGTCAAAATATTTATTTTATTATTATTATTATGTCTACAGTATGATAATATGATTGTGTGAAAATTTTGTTAAGAAATTTTATCGTTAGAATGTTCAATTTGATAAAAAGGACTAAATCACGTAAAGTGGAAAAGTGGTGTTCTAATAGCTAAAGGTGTCTAATAGCTATATAACTTTAAATTGGATGTCTTTAAATGGTAATTATACCATTAGTGTGTTAGTGGACATTTATAAGATTGTTTTACTTGAAATTTGTAATATGTTATAAGGTTATAAAATTAAATTAATTAATAAAGGTTAATTATAATAAAACGAAAATTTCTATCATCTTCCATTATCAATCTTTAAACCAAAATTTCAAAGAATAAAAGCCATGGGAATGTGCTAGGGTTCGGCTACTTTAAACCCTAAATTGGTAATTGATTTTGTCTCGTTTTTAATGATTTCTATGTTTTTAGAATCGTTGTAGCTTAATCTAGCTAGCCCAGGGACTAAGTTACAAAATTGTTAAAGGTGTAGAGTTTTACCATTGATGAATATAGGTGTGTTTTGATTCTTGATGATAGAAAATAAAAGGTTGTTGTTAGATAAACAACATTTGTTAAGAGATTTTTGATAAAATTGTCAATTAGGGATTAAACTGAGAACTGTGAAAATTTTGTGGTAGAAATGTGAAATAAATGAAAAATATGGGTTGTTATGATAATAAGAGAAACTCGAATAGCATGGGTAGGGACGTAATTGCATGAATTTGTATTTTTATGAGCTAAGGACTAAATTGTAAATATATTGAAATATTAGGGGCAAAAGTGTAACTTTTTCATAATATGATTTTTGGGCTGAATTGAATAGAATGATAATTTAATAAGTTAAATTATATTATATAGATCAAGAAAAACGAAGTTCGGATCTAGATCGGGGGAAAAACAAAGTATTGGACTACTCAATCCATTTCGTCATTTTTGTGAATCGAGGTAAGTCCGTATGTTAATAAGCATTAATGTAATTGTATTTTAAATGTTTTATTATTGAACTAATTGTGAATACAACCTTATGGATATGTTCGACGAAGATTCGGCAATGTGAAATCCCAGTTGAACCTTAGGAATAGATTAGGATACGAATGACATGTCATTAGGGGTTATGTGATTTTGGTACTGGTCCGTACGTTCTACCGGTGGCTGAGTTTTTAGCATGTGTTGCTGATTCTCATCAGCTTATGTGAGCAGCACTATGTAGTTATGTCTTGACCGTCAGCTTGGGTGAGCTGACCCGTTGATAGCTCGAGAGTGAGTATTATATGAGATATGAGATTGAGATAGAGATAGCTTCGGCTATGTGTTTGGCACTTAGGGTGCAGGATTCTCGAGTATCTGATATTATTTCAAATGGTTCAACAAGTATATCAAGGATATGGATAAGTATAAAATTTATACATGTTGATACAGGTATGTATATGAAACATACAAGCATTGAATTGAGGAAACTTGTGAATTTCATATCTAACCCTGTGAATATGTGATAGGTTTGTGGATCAATATGAGTTATATTATGATATGTTTAGTTGTTTAATTTGTGTAGATATGGTATGTTGATTTTATTACTATACGAACTTACTAAGCTTTATAGCTTACTTTGTTCATTTTTTTTCGTGTTTATAGTGATTATCTAAGCTTGCTCAGAATTGGGAGTCGTCGGAGATCTCATCATACTATCAAGCTATCATTTTGGTACTTTTGAACTTATATATTTCGTTATATGGCATGTATAGGAGTTGTGATTATTTTGGTCTATGGTTTAGTAATAAATTTAGCTATTTGATTTGGCTTGTAAATGATGAATGCTTGGTTATGTATATAGCCATGAAATTTGGCATGTTTGGTCATCTATATATATGTGAAAATTGGCTTTTGATATGTTGTATATAATTTCTATATAAAATGCTTATTGTGAGTTGGTATTTGGAGTACCAAATGGTTGAAATCCAAGATTGGTATGCTTGAGGTTTTAGGTGAAGTGATGCATAATTGAAAGTGATTATATAGATGATTTGTTAATGTGAAATGGGTATGAAATTGAATGGTTAATTGTGATACTTGTGTTTTGTGGATTTGATATTGGTATAGCATGATTTTAGGCTTCATTGAGATTGGTTGGAATGCCTATTTATGCCATGTTATATGTCATTTGATTTGTGTAGGTGAAGGCAAATTTAGGTGAGCAAGATGGCTTGGTAAATAGCCTATCTTTTTTCACATGGGCAGAGACACGAGCGTGTGTCACAGCTGTTCGTGACACACAGTCAAGTGACACGGCCATGTGTCCCTTGGTGTTTAATTAAAAACCAAGTCAGTATGCTCCACCCAGCCCAGCATAAAGGTGTGTGACTTGGTCGTGTGACAAAAGTCAGTATACCCTACAGTTTTGGCACAGCTTAGCACACGGCCTGGCACACGAGCGTGTGTGGCCATTACGAAGGGCACACAGACTAGTCACACGAGTTTTTGGTTGGCCGTGTGACCCAATTCAGGGAATTCCACAGGGTCAGACATAAGCTGGGACACGGCCATGTGATCCCATTTCAAATCTCCACACGGCCTGTGACACGGGTGTGTCTTTGGCTGTGTAAGAAACACAAGCGGGCCACACGGGTGTATGTCTCCTGTATTTTGAAAAAAATTTGAGTTTCCAAAAATTTTCTGAGTTATTGGTTTAGTCTCTAACCACTTCTAATGCATGTTTTTAGCATCGAGGCTCATATTAGGAACTTTATGATTGCTTGTGAATGACTTTTATTTGGAAATGATAAATGTTTGAAAAATGTATGTTCGTTTAATTAATATGTATAGTAATGCTCTATAACCATATTCCTGCAATGGATACAGGTTAAGGGTGTTACAGTTATTGGTATCAAAGCTAAAATTTAGTCGATTCTAGGACTAACGTAGCATATGTCAGAGTCTAGCTATACATGCCATATATAACCTGTGATAGTGTGATATCTCCTGACAATTTTAAATCATATTTTTATATAGTAATGGATCCCAATCGAGCAGAGGCTAATGATGTTGAATGTAATACGCCAGCCTCCGTTCATGGAGTAGCGCAGTCTGAGTCGAGACCCGTATCTGGAAGTCAGGAAGGAGAGGCCAAAAAAGCGTTCTTCCAAATGATGAATGAATAGTTCACTGAGTTTGTCCGAATGAATCCAGCTGCTCAGCAACATCCACCCCACCTATTCCCCAACTGATTCCCGTAGCTCCTCAAGTTTTGGAACCTTTATGTTTGAGTAAACCACCTGTGGATAAAATTCGAAAGTATGGGGCTGAAAAGTTTAGAGCTACAGTTGATGATGATCCTGAGAGAGCCACGTTTTGGCTTGAGAATACGAGCCGAGTATTTGATGAACAATCTTGCACGCCAGCTGAATGTGTAAAATGCGTTGTATCACTTCTGAGAGATACTGCATATCAGTGGTGGAACACTTTGATATCCATGGTGCTGAGACAAAGAGTCACGTGGGAATTCTTTCAGTCCAAATTCAGAAATAAATACATAAGCCAATGATTTATCGACCAAAAGCGCAAAGAATTTTTGGAACTGAAATAGGGTCGAATGTTTGTGATCGAGCATGAAAGAGAATTTGTGAGACTCGATAAATATGCTAGAGAATGTGTCTCCACTGAGGCAATTATGTGTAAGCGGTTTGAAGACGGGTTGAACAAAGACATTAGACTTCTAGTCGGGATTCTAGAATTGAAAAAAATTTTTTTGTTAGTAGACAGAGCTTGCAAAGTCGAGGAACTTGGCAAAGAAAAGAGAAAACATGTGTAACACCCCAAACCCGACCCAGACGTTATGGCCAGATCTGACGTGTCACATGGACTTATGACTTAGTATGCATTCGCTGGTTTAAGTGATTGGGGTGGTCTTTGTAAAAACAGCAGTTGAATGAAAAGCCGGTTTATCAATCTTTAGGCTATCCATTTGCTGTGCTTGTTGAGTCGTGAAAATGTTCATTAATTTTGAAAACCCGCGCAGCCTAACACTAGCAGTTTCGTCATAGTATAAATATAATCAGAAAATAAAACCATAGCAGAAAAAAGAAATTTAAATAGCTGCCTTATTACAACTTAAAACCCAAAATTAAATCAGAATATAAAAATAATAAAAATAAACTAACTTAGAAAAACCAACTTTGCAGATGATGTGGCCACTCCGAATCCCTCACAGCTCCAAGCCCACTATGGTTGGGGATTTCCTGCAGAGATGAAAATAAAGGGTGAGTTCGGTAAACTCAGTGTGTAACATAACCTAACCATAGGCCAAAATAGATCAAACCTCAGAGTCAGACTTATCTGGGCATTGGCCCAGTACAGAAATCAGAATGAAACCCATAGGCCCATAGCAGATACAGAACAAATATATCATGAATGCAGAAATCCCAACCCAGAGCCATCCATAACAACCCCGTACCAGCCTTACACCATGTGGGGAGACTACTCGACCCACCCAACCGCTACACACCACAGAAATTGTAGCGAGGCTACCAGATATTGTGACTAAGTCAGCAGATACAGATACTGTGGCTATGCTACCAGAATAGATATATATATGTGGCGAAGCTACCAGATTGCAGCGAGGCTACCAGATATTGTGACGAAGTCACCAGAATAGATATATGTGGCGAGGCCACCAGATTGCAGCGAGGCTGCCAGAATGCTTCCTCCGTCAATATAAACCCATGTCCCATGCAACAGAAATAATATGTCATGGCATACGTATACAGAAACAGAACATCATGCTTTTCAGAAAAAAAAAACCCTAGGGGTAAAATCGTAATTTTGCATGCATAAGGGTATTTCAGTAATTATTACCTATTGCTAAGGTTTCATGCTCATTCTAACGTCTACCAAGTAATCAGAAGTACTTACCTCGTCTTTTACCAAAGTGGGCCCGTTGGCCCATTGGCCCGTTTTCGGCCCATTAAGCCCAAAATATCGTTGTGCACGAAAATGCACACACTGCACTCTAATCATCCAAATGCACCATATTCATTTACAACTGTCTCACGAGCACTCTCACGCTCGCGAGTTCACAAAATACCAACGTTTCGGTATTTCGGCTTTTACTGATTCAGTCTAAGAGAGGGTGTCGTTTACGCACCTGGTTGATGACGATTGATGACAATATCTCCCACGCGATAATCCTACAATCGATCAATAACACATTAGACTTACAAACTAACGATAACTAACATAAATCCACGTCAACTAACCCAATCATCACACAAGTTAGTCATTTACGCACGATGGGCAAAATAGTCATTTAACACCCTAGGGCCAAAATGGTAATTTTACCCTACAAGGGTATCTCGGTAATTCTACCCTATAGGGGTATTTCGATATTTCTACCTTACAGGGGTATTTCGAAAATTCTACAACTTATCCACTTGGGCCTACGGACCCATTGGGACCACATGGCCCATTTCAGCCCATCGCGGCCCGAAATAGCCGTCCTACTGCTAGAGTAATGAGAAATACACACCTGTTAGGAGACTGCAGTTAATCCGCGCTCCAAACACTCTTAGCTGACGCCCAACCCAAATGAGCACGTCACAAAGTGAAAGGGATCAGCCAAGAAGGGTATGCCTACTTTCCTCATGGTTTGCTCTATTTAAAGCCAGCTCTCCATCTACTCTTATGTTAGCTTCCCGATGTGGGATCCCTTCATCACCAGAGTTTAAAACCAACACCAACTCTTGCCATCCCAACATAGCAAAATAATCAACCTTTGCGTGCCAAGGGATTCGAACCAAAGTCCTCTCACATGCCAACTCACGCCACCACCACTAGGCCATCAACTCATTTGTGTCATAAAGCCAACACATTAAACTTTAAAGCGCACCTAGTTGCTTCCAAATTTTTTGAAAAGAAAAACCAAAATATATTGCAAGAGCCAAGACTTGAACCTTGGACCCCTTGCTTCCTCTATGGCGTCACTTCCTTGTCCCCTAAGTGGCGCCACTTTGCCACTACACCACACTCCTTTTTGTGTCATCTTTTACCTCTTTACTCTTAAAAGCCCAAACGCCAATTGCATCACCTGTTCATAAAATTAAAATTCCGAAGACTACCACGGATTTAACTTAAGTTTGGGTCTTCCAAAGGCGCACTAACCTACTAAAATATATATTTTAACCAACCAGAACACACACAAATTTTAAAAATCACAAAAACACAGAAAACTCAAAAATTTGGGCGTTACAACTCTACCCTCCTTAAAGAAATTTCGTCCTCGAAATTTTACCTGAATCAAACAGATGAGGATATTGTTGACACATCGCCACTTCTGGCTCCTAAGTAGCTTCCTCTCTGCCATGATTACGCCACAGCACCTTTACTAACGGAACTGATTTCCTCCTCAAAATCTTAACATCTCAATCCAAAATCTGAACAGGCTATTCCTCAAAAGTCAAGTCTGTTTGGACCTCGATCTCTGCAACCGGCACAACATGAGTAGGGTCAAAATGATACCGCCTTAACATAGAGACGTGAAAGACATCATGAATCCTATTCAACTCTGGAGGTAGCTCCAACTGATAAGCTACTGGACCCACTCGCTTAAGAATCTGATAAGGCCTAATGAACCGCGAACTTAACTTACCTTTCCTCCCAAACCTTAATATTTTCTTCCAAGGTGAAACCTTCAAGAAGAACATATCACCCACAGAGTACTCAATTTCCTTGCGCTTCAAATCTGCATATGACTTCTGTTTATCAAATGCTTCCTTCAACCGATCTCTAATCAACTTGACCTTATCCTTAGTATCTGCCACCAACTAAGGTCCAAGAACGTGTCGTTCACCCAACTCGGTCCAACAACTAGATGTACGACATCTTCGCCCATACAGTGCCTCATAAGGAGCCATTCAAATACTTACCTAATAACTGTTATTGAATGCAAACTCTGCCAACGGTAAGTAATCCTCCCAGCTGCCTCGAAAGTCGATAACGCATCCCCTCAACATGTCTTCCAGAATCTGAATAACCCTTTCCGACTGACCATCAGTCTGAGTATGAAAGGCTGTACTAAAGTTCAACCGCGTACCCAACGCCTCATGTAACTTTTACCAAAATCGAGATGTGAATCTAGGATCTCGATCAGAAATAACCGACACTGGCACTCGGTGAAGTCGCACTATTTCTGCCGCATACAATTTGGCTAACTTCTGAAGTGAATAATCAGTGCGGACAGGTATGAAATGAGCAAATTTTGTCAACCTATCCATAATTACCCAAATTGAGTCCTTCTTCGACGGTGTCAAGGCTAACCCACTCACAAAATCCATGGTTACCCTCTCCCACTTCCAAAGTGGTACTTTCACTGGCTACAAAAGTTCGGAAGGTAATTGATGTTCAGCTTTCACTTGCTGACAATTCAGACATTTTCCCACAACTTCCGTTACCTCTCGCTTCAATCCAGGCCACCAATACAGCTCTTTTAAGTCGCGATACATTTTATTCCCTCCAGGATGCATAGCACACAGACCTCCAAGAGCTTCTTTCAAATTGCTTGCCTCAAGTCAAAGTCCTTCGGAATACAAACTCTACCCTGATAACACAGAACTCCCTCACTGTTCAGTTCGAACTCAGAAGTATCCCCATTCTTAACCTATCGGAATCGAGAAACCAGGGACTCATCCCTCGACTGTTTTTCCTTAATCTCATCCACCCAAGCCGGCCTAACTTGCAGTTCTGCTAACAGACTACCGTCGTCATATAGACTCAAACGAGCAAACATGGCTCTCAGATTAGATACAGTTCTACAACTTAGGGCATCAGCCACCACATTAGCTTTGCCTGGGTGATACTCAATCGCACAGTCATAATCCTTAAGCAACTCTATCCATCTCCGCTGCCTAAGGTTCAGCTCCTTCTGAGTCAACAAGTACTTAAGACTCTTATGATCTGTGTATATAATACACCTTTCTCCGTACAGGTAATGTCTCCAAATCTTAAGCGCAAAGATTATCGCTGCCAACTCCAGATCATGAGTAGGATAGTTAACTTCATGTGGTTTAAGCTGTCGCGATGCATAAGCAACCACTTTACCCTCTTGCATCAGCACACAGCCCAACCCCACATGTGATGCACCACTGCATACAGTAAAATCTTTTCCAGACTCCGGCTGAATCAGTACAGGTGCCTCGGTCAGAACTTTCTTCAGCTTCTCAAAAGATTCCTGTTGTTTCTCAGTCCAAACAAACGATACTCCCTTCTTTAAAAGCTTTGTCAAAGGCGCTGCCATCACAGAAAATACTTCCACAAACCTTCTATAGTACCCAGCTAAACCCAGAAAACTACGAATTTTCGACACTAACCTCGATGGCTTCCATTCCAGAATCGCTTCAATCTTTCGAGGGTCCACCTTGATCCCTTCAGCAGAGACAACATGCCCCAAGAAAGTTACCTCTCTCAACCAGAACTCACACTTACTGAATTTCGCATAAAGCTCCTTCTCTTTCAGCACTTGCAGCACAATACGAAGATGCTCATCATGCTTCTCCTCAGTTTCAGAATAAACTAGAATATCATCGGTAAAGACGACCACGAATCGATCCAAGTATGGCTAGAACACTCGATTCATCAGATCCATAAATGCTGAGGTGCGTTCGTCAACCCAAATGGCATAACCAAGAACTCATAATGACCATACCGAGTTCTGAATGCCGTCTTATGAATATCAACCTCCTTAACCCTCAACTGATGATACCCAGATTGAAGGTCAATCTTGGAAAATACTGAAGCTCCTCTAAGTTGGTCGAATAAATCATCGATTCTCGGCAGTGGGTACTTGTTGTTAATCATCAGTTTTTTCAACTGCCGATAATCGATGCACATCCGCATTGACCCATCTTTCTTCTTTACGAACAACACTGGTGCTCCCCACGGAGACACACTTGGTCTAATGAAGCCTCTATCCAATAACTCTTGAATTTGGGCTTTCAGCTCCACCAACTCCTTCGGTGCCATCCCATAAGGTGCAATGGACACCGGTGCCGTTCCAGGCAACAAGTCGATTCCAAACTCAACCTCTCAGTTCTGGGGAAAACCCGGAAGCTCCTCTGGAAAAACATCTTGAAAATCCTTGACGGTTCTAACTTTATCCACTGTCAGATCCTCAGTTTTCGATTGGCTTACAAATTCCAAATAAGCCTCACATCCCTTTCGAATCCACTTCTCGGCTCTCAATGCCAGCCGACACCACATTAGACAGATAATCCCTACGCTTGCCTATCACCAAAACCTCCTCATCCTTTATGGTCTTTAACATTATTCGCTTAGCAGCACAATCCAGAGTAGCCCTATGCTTAACAAGCCAATCCATTCCCAAAATTAGATCGAATTCTCCGAAAGGTAGCTCCATCAGATCTCCAGAGAAAACTTTTCCTTGAGTTTCTATAGGCACATCTCTATACAGTTTATCTACCCTAACCGAGTGACCCAAAGGACTTAGTATAGATACCCCACTCACGGTCTCGTTAGAGCGCACACCCAGCGACCCAGATATAGCACATGCAACAAATGAATGGGTAGATCCAACATCTATCAACACAGTGTATGGCACACTGGAAATCAGAAACATACCAGTTATGACGTCAGGTTCATCACCCTCCTCTCGGCGATGAGCTGTATACACAACGCCGGCTGATGAGCCTCAGCAAATCCAACACCCCTGCCAGGCACTCCTCTTCCTCGACTAATTCCATTACCACCTCTGCCTTGTCCACGTCCTCTCGGAAACTGTGGTCTAGCCCTCACTGGTTGAGTGACCCTCTACATTAAAACTTGAACCTGATCTGGTTCCTAGGGACAATCTTTAACCCTATGCTCCATATATCTGCATCGGAAACAAGCACCAAAACGTTTCCAACACTCGCCCATATGCATCTTCCTACAATTCCTACAACCCTATGGTCTAACAGCATTCATCGGTACTACTCGAACGGGCTCCATTACCCTTGCTCTCTTAACATTCCTATTCATACCACCTGAAAGTCCTGAATCTCTCCTAAAATGGTTCTGATCTTTCTCACAATTCTGTCTTTCTGTATGCTTCACTTCCTCAGCTATCTTAGCTTTCTCCACTAAAGCAGCGAAGTTGCGCTCCTTCTGCGGAGCAATCAGCACCCTAAGTTCATCTTTCAGACCATCCTCGAAGCGTACGCTACGCTCATACTCTTTAGCAACAATCTCAGAAGCATACCGGCTCAGTCTCAGAAACTCAGACTCATACTCAGCCACTGACTTACTCCCTTGGACCAGGTTCAAAAATTATTTTCAACGAGCGTCCACATAACTAGCCTCAACATACTTTCCTTTGAAGGCTGTCTTAAATAGCTCCCAAGTCACATTGTCAATAGGAGTTCCATCTCTCACCGTGAGCCACCACTGATAAGCCTCATCCCTTAGTAACGATATGGCTCCCTTCAGCTTCTGGTCCACAGAGCAGTCCAGATCATCCATAATCCGCTCTGTGGCTTCTAACCAATACTCAGCCACATTCGAAGCTACACTAGATACGTCCCTAAATATCTCTACTCCATTGGCCCAGAGCCGATCAGAAATAGACCCCCAAATTCTATTTCCCGTACTTGCCCCAACAACCCTTTCCAGAACTCGGAGCATTGCCTGGGATAGAGCATCGTCCCTGGCACCTCGATCATGAGACTCTACCTTCGTTGCTGATGATACCGGTGCATCTGTTGCCGGCACATGTCCTCAAGACGAAGATTCAGCCTGAGCATTACCTCAGCCACGTCCACGACCTCTTCCATGAGCTGCTCGTGTACTCATTTCGTATTATCTGATTAAGAATTTTATGAATCAGTTTAATATTTTAGTGTTTATTACAGATGTCTTATGAATAACAGTAATTCAGAGTTTGAATTTGTTTCCTTTTGCGGTAGCCTAGCTACAGTCTCAGTCTAATTATCAGAGTTTCTATAGTTCTAGTGTTACCCTAACTAAAGTACCATGATAAGGTTTTGTACAAGCATATAACAGATATTTCAGAAACAATCAAAAAGGCTCAGAAAACTTACAGACTTGGGCTGGAGATTCGGTGTGCCACCTTCTAAAAAAAACCTAATTTTAAAACCAATTTTAATCTTTAAAATCATCTATTTGTACAGAGAAAATATTGGAAACATTCTCGAAAATAATTTATAATCAAGTTCCAAAAAAACGATTTCTAACCTTTATTCAATGTTTCTTTACAACCTCCCGTTTTTAGACCCGTTCCACAGTCGAGTTGTTGCAACTTGGCTCTGATAACACTAAATGTAACACCCCAAACCTGACCCAGATGTTATGGCCAAATCTGACGTGTCACATGGACTTACGACTTAGTATGCATTCGCTGGTTTAGGTGATTGGGGTGGTCTTTGTAAAAACAGCGGTTGAATGAAAAGCCGGTTTATAAATCTTTAGGCTATCCATTTGTTGTGCTTGTTGAGTCTTGAAAACGTTCATTAATTTTGAAAACCCGCGCAGCCTAACACTAGCAGTTTCGTCATAGTATAAATATAGTCAAAAAATAAAACCATAACGGAAAAAAGAGATTTAAATAGCGGCTTATTATAACTTAAAACCCAAAATTAAATCAGAATATAAAGATAATAAAAATAAACTAACTTAGAAAAACCAACTTTGCAGATGATGTGGCCACTCTGAATCCCTCACAGCTCCAAGCCCACTATGGTTGGGGATTTCCTGTAGAGATGAAAATAAAGGGTGAGTTCGGTAAACTCAGTGTGTAACATAACCTAACCATAGGCCAAAACAGATCAAACCTCAGAGTCAGACTTATCTGGGCATTGGCCCAGTACAGAAATCAGAATGAAACCCATAGGCCCATAGCAGATACAGAACAAATATATCATGAATGCAGAAATCCCAACCCAAAGCCATCCATAACACCCCCGTACCAGCCTTACACCATGTGGGGAGACTACTCGACCCACCCAACCGCTACACACCATAGAAATTGTAGCGAGGCTGCCAGATATTGTGACGAAGTCAGTAGATACAGATATTGTGGCTAGGCCACCAGAACAGATATATATATATATATGTGGCGAAGCCACCATATTGCAGCGAGGCTGCCAGATATTGTGACGAAGTCACCAAAACAGATATATATGGCGAGGCCACCAGATTGCAGCGAGGCTACCAGAATGCTTCCTCCGTCAATATAAACCCATATCCCATGCAATAGAAATAATATGTCATGGAATACGTATACAGAAACAGAACATCATGCTTTTCAGAAAAAAAATAACCCTAGGGGTAAAATCGTAATTTTGCATGCATAAGGGTATTTCAGTAATTATTACCTATTACTAAGGTTTCATGCTCATTCTAACGTCTACCAAGTAATCAGAAGTACTTACCTCATCTTTTACCAAAGTGGGCCCGTTGGCCCATTGGCCTATTTTCGGCCCATTAAGCCCAAAAATAGTGTTGTGCACGAAAATGCACACTCAGCACTCTAATCATCCAAATGCACCATATTCATTAACAACTGTCTCACGAGCACTCGCACGCTCGTGAGTTCACAAAATACCAACATTTCGGTATTTTAGCTTTTACCGATTCAGTCCAAGGGAGGGTGTCGTTTAGACACCTGGTTGATGACGATTGATGACGATATCTCCCACGCGATAATCCTACAATCGATCACCAACACATTAGACTTACAAACTAACAATAACTAACATAAATCCACGTCAACTAACCCAATCATCACACAAGTTAGTCATTTACGCACGAAGGGCCAAATATTCATTTAACACCTAGGGGCAAAATGGTAATTTTACCCTACAAGGGTTTCTCAGTAATTCTACCCTATAGGGGTATTTCAGTATTTCTACCTTATAGGGGTATTTCGGTAATTCTACAACTTATCCACTTGGGCGTACGGACCCATTGGGGCAACATGGCCCATTTCAGCCCATCGCGGCCCGAAATAGCCGTCCTACAGCTAGAGTAATGAGAAATACACACCTGTTAGGAGACTGCAGTTAATCCGCGCTCCAAACACTCTTAGCTGATACCTAACCCAAACGAGCACGTCACAAAGCGAAAGGGATCAGCCAGGAAGGGTATGCCTACTCTCCTCATGGTTTGCTCTATTTAAAGTCAGCTTTCCATCTACTCTTATGTTAGCTTCCCGATCTGGGATCCCTTCATCACCAGAGTTTAAAACCAACACCAACTCTTGTCGACCCAACATAGCAAAATAATCAACCTTTGCATGCCAAGGGATTCGAACCAAAGTCCTCTCACATTCCAACTCACGCCACCACCACTAGGCCATCAACTCATTTGTGTCATAAAGCCAACACATTAAACTTTAAAGCGCACCTACTTGCTTCCAGATTTTTTGAATAGAAAAACCAAAGTATATTGTAAGAGCCAAGACTTGAACCTTGGACCCCTTACTTCCTCTATGGCGTCACTTCTTTATCCCTTACATGGCGCCACCTTGCCACTACACCACGCTCCTTTCTGTGTCATTTTTTACCCCTTTACTCTTAAAAGGTCAAACGCCAATTGCATCACCTGTTCATAAAATTAAAATTCCGAAGACTACCACGGATTTAACTTAAGTTTGGGCCTTCCAAAGGCCCACTAACCTACTAAAATATATATTTTAACCAACCAGAATACACACAAATTTTAAAAATCACAAAAACATAGAAAACCCAAAATTTTGGGCGTTACAACCTGATTCTAAGGCTAAAGATTAACCTTATCACTCCTTGTCAAAGAAATCACGGGATTCATATAATCATTCGAATGCTTTAGTGGGGTATTCTAATAGAGATTGTGGATAGGAATATATGAGTTCTAAAGCTTAGGCCATTTCAGTATCGAGTGTTGGTAGTGTTAGAACCAACAAACCCAAGTGTCAATGGTGTAAAAGATGGAATTTTGGAGACTATTGGATGAATAACAAAGCTTGTTTCAAATGTGGCTCGTAAGATCATTTCATTTGGGATTGTCCTGAATTACTAGAGAAAGAAAAATATTTGAACGCAAAACCGAGCAATA
Source organism: Gossypium hirsutum (assembly GCF_007990345.1). Classification (NCBI taxonomy): domain Eukaryota; kingdom Viridiplantae; phylum Streptophyta; class Magnoliopsida; order Malvales; family Malvaceae; genus Gossypium; species Gossypium hirsutum. The sequence continues at coordinate 28,697,938 of NC_053426.1, read as the reverse complement.
CAACTACTAGAGGGAGACCGTCTTGTAATACGGGAAATGAGACTAGTAGGAAAGGTGCGACAAAGGACTCAATTGTGAGATCTGAGGCTGAAGAGCCAGCCAAAGCTTATGCTATTCACGCTCGCGAAGATGCGTCATCACCAGATTTTATCACCGATACATTTTCTCTCTATGACACTAATATAATTGCCTTGATTGATCTGGATCGACTCATTCATATGTTTGTATGAATTTAATGTCTAGTAAGCGTTTACCTGTTAAGTCTACCGAATTTTTTATTAAAGTATTGAACCCCTTAGGCAAGTATGTCCTAATTGATAAAGTTTGCAAGAATTGTCCTTTGATGACTCGGGCTTACTATTTTTTGGTTGATTTGATGCTTTTACCATTTGATGAATTCGATGTGATTTTGGGTATGGATTGATTGACTTTGCATGATGGTATTGTGAATTGTAGATGAAAGACTGTTGAATTAAAATGTCATAATAATGAAATTCTTTAAATTGAATCTGATGATTCGAGTGGGTTGCTTATTGTGATATCGACGATGCTAGCTCAAAAATATGTGAGAAAAGGTTGTGATGCTTATCTTGCTTATGTACTGGATACAAAAGTGTCTGAATCAAAGATTGAATCAGTGCCTGTAGTTTGTGAATATCCGGATGTGTTTCCAGAACAGTTACCTTGGTTGCCACTGACCAGAGAAGTCGAGTTTGATATTGAATTGGTACCGGGAACATCACAGATATTGATAGCTCCATACAGAATGGCTCCGATAGAATTGAAAGAGTTAAAAGCTCAGTTGCAAGAGTTAACCAATAGAGGTTTTGCACGACCTAGTTTTTCACCCTAGGGTGCACCAGTTCTGTTCGTAAAGAAGAAAGATGGATCGATGACACTGTGTATCGACTATCGTCATCTTAACAAGGTTACAATTAAAAATAAGTATCATTTGCCAAGAATTGATGATTTTTTCAATCAGTTGAAAGGAGCAATTGTATTTTCAAAGATTGATCTGAGATCTGGCTATTATCAGTTGCGATTTAAAGATTCAGATGTACTAAAGATTGCATGCAAAACAAGGTACTGGCATTATGAATTTCTTGTTATGCCATTCGGATTAACTAATGCTTCTGCAGTTTTTATGGATTTGATGAATCGAATCTTTAAACTGTATTTGGACAGATTTGTTGTTGTATTCATTGACGATATCCTGATCAATTCTTGAAATGAATCTGAGCATACTGAACATTTGAGGATTGTGTTACAAACATTGAGAGATAAGCAACTACTTTCTAAATTTAGCAAATGCGAGATTTGGCTTCGAGAAGTTGGATTTTGGGAACATATTGTTTCAGCAGAAGGCATCCGAGTTGATCCGAGTAAAATTTCAGCAGTTGTTGGCTAGAAACCACCAAGAAATGTGTTCAACGTTAGAAGCTTTCTGGGATTAGCTGGTTACTGTTGACATTTTGTAAAAGGGTTCTCGATGATTGCTTCATCGATGACTCAATTACTATGGAAAGATGTGAAGTTCGAGTGGCCCAAGAAATGCCAACAGAGTTTTAAAAAGTTAAAAGTATTGTTAACTGAGGCACCAGTTTTAGTTCAACCTGAGTCGGGTAAACAGTTTGTAATTTTCAGTGACGTGTCATTAAATAGTTTGGGATGTGTTTTGATGCAAGAGGGCAAAGTGATAGCATATGCTTCTAGACAATTGAAATCGCATGAAAAGAATTATCCAACACACAATTCATGTAACACCGCGTACCCGAGACCGTTGCTGGAGTCGGACACGAGGGGTTCACAGACTAAATTCGCTTACTATCGCAGTCCATTTTAAAATTTTCCAGGCAGTTGGCTAACTGCGACACTGTCACCTTAAAAATCATATCTTGAGTTTCACAACTCGAAAATCAGTTTCGTAATTTTTCCCTGAAACTAGACTCATATGCCCATCTACATATTTTTTTCTATAATTTTTGGTCGGACCAATTAGTACAGTTTATTAGTCAAAGTCTCCCATGTTACAGGGATCGACTACACTGACCTTTGTGTATTACGACTTGGATATCTCCCTTCACAGAGCTTCAATACTGATGCCGTTTGTTTCTGTAGAAACTAGACTCAGAGAGGAATCTATACATGTATGTCATGACTCCTAATTATCTCTGGTTAATTTATAATGAATTTCAAAAGTCGGAACAGGGAATCCAGAAACCGTTCTGGCCCTGTCTCACGAGAACCTGAATATCTCTTAACATACTGTCCATATGATCGTTTCGTTACTTTCCTATGAAAATAGATTCATCAAGGTCATTTACATAATTTATTCATTATTTAATTCCAATCCTACTATTTTTAGTGATTTTCCAAATCTACATCACTGCTGCTGCCAGCATCTGCCTTTAAGGTAGACTTTACCTATTTCATAGTTTCCATGATTCAACTAGCCCTTTTAGCATAAATAACACAAATTATGATAGTGATTAACCATTCCATACCAAATGATTATAACATTATGCTCAAACATATATAAGCCATTTTCGCATGGCTATATACATTAACCAAAATATTCTTCCGCCACTAGTCTATTTTATACATGCCATAAGATAATCCAAAACATAGCAGTACCAAACAGTGGATAGTGATAGTGTGACTAGTTGCTGACGATCCCCGAGCCTGTAGCTTCGCAATGAGATCTATAAAACAGAGGAAACAGAGTAAACGGAGTAAGCATTACAATGCTTAGTAAGTTTTAAGCAGTGTCAACAGATAACAATCAAATTATAACATAGTTGTTCGTATTTTTATTTCGCTCTTCCTTCGGGCATACCATCCCTTTACCGAATATGCACATCTCATCATATACAATAGGCAGATAAACTTTCACATAAAAGTGAGCTCATGTGACATAGATATATCGTATGATTTCACATCACCTCTCACACTGATCCGATGTCACATAATCATAGGAATAGTCTCATAGATTGCTCTCGTATGCATCACATAACTACCTTATGATTTAGTGCAAATCAAGCTCACATATAAACTTGGAGTACATACCTGTTTAACCTTTCACATTGAATATATTTATAAGCAATTCTTATTACGAAGTCTTACCCGGACGTAATCTCCACACGAAGTTATCGGGTCTTACCCGGACAAAATTCCCACACGTAGTCATCGAGTCTTTAGAGCTCGGATATAGTACGAGCACGAAGCTTACGGACATTAATCAGTGATAATATTCTCGCATAAAGCCTGCGGGGTTTTAACTCGGATATAGTACTGACACAAATGCCCTTCGGGACTTATCACATTTATGCACTTTCACATCCATCACGTTGGCCACTCGGCCCTGTCACATATATACACTTTCACATTCATCACATCGGCCATTAGGCCTTATCACATATATACACTTTCACATTCATCACATCGGCCATTAGGCCTTATTACATATATACACTTTCACATTCATCACATCGGCTATTAGGCCTTATCACATATATACACTTTCACATTCATCACATCGGCTATTAGGCCTTATCACACATATACACTTTCACATTCATCACCTCGGCTATTAGGCCTTATCACACATATACACTTTCACATTCATCACATCGGCTACTTTCACATTCATCACATCGGCTATTAGGCCTTATCACACATATACACTTTCACATTCATCACATCGGCCATTAGGCCTTATCACATATATATACACTTTCACATTCATCACATCGGCCATTAGGCCTTCTCACATATATATACTTTCACATTCATCACATCGGCCATTAGGCCTTATCACACATATACACTTTCTTGGCTGAATCTACATCTATCATTTTCCAATATCACAATTTAGAATTCACGTATGGGTATAATCGATAGCTTATGAGCAACTAGAACAAGTTTATCAAGGTTTACAACACAATCTCAAATTCAGCACAAGCTGTTTTTCCTGAGCAATAGTCACTAAATCATTTATAACTGGAGCTACAAAACTCCAAATCACTTTCCGTTAATTTTTCCTGAATATAGACTCGTATATCTTCCAGAATTTTAGGTTTGGCCAATCAATACCAGATTTTTCTTAAAGTTTCCCCTGTTTCACTGTTTGACTAATCTGACCACTCTTCACTACGAATCAGATTTCTCGTTTTACAGAATTCAAAGTGTGTTGTATTTGATTTCATTTGAAACTAGACTCATTAAGGAGTCTAAGCATATAAATTTTATCTTATAACCATTTTTGTACAATTTATAATGATTTTCTAAAAACAGAACAGAGGATTACAGTGTCATTCTGCGCTGTCTCACACAACTTTAAGTATCTCATTATCGGAAATCCCTTTGCTTACACGGTTTCTTTTATAAGAAACTAGACTCATTAAGCTTTAATTTCATGTCTCATTCAGCCTCTAATTCAAATCCATAAATTTATGGTGATTTTCTAAATTCATGTTACTGCTGCTGTCCTGAGCAGGTTTATCACAATTTTATTCTTCTGACATATCCTTTTAGCACTTCATAATATCATATCCATTTGGCAACATATCATATCAATAACTTACCTATACTTCATAATAGCCATTAGGCTATATGCATAAAAATTTACAATAGAGTTATGATTCTTTTAATATGTGCTTAACATATCATACTCAATCACATTATAGGCTTTAATACTTAAAACTTACCTCGATCGCTAATGTACGTCAATTCCGACTATTCGACCAATTTCCCTTTTTCCACGATCCGACTTTGTTTCCATAAGCTCTTGATGCTCAATCAACAATTTTTAACTTCAAATTTGCAAACAGCAATGTCGTCACTTTACATAACAGAAATTAAATTTCATTACTTAAACTATCCATGACAATCACCTTCCGAGCACCTTAATTTTCTTTAAGCTAAACTACCTCATAGTATACATATACACATTCGGCTAATTATAAAACAAATCAGCACTCATAACCGAATCATTAACTAAAATCACATTCGGTAATATGCTTTTAAATAATTTCAATATTTATTAACATCTAAAACTAATTTGCTTGGGGTGCCATGAATTATTCAAATCGGCCGAATATCATTGAATCTCTAAAATCATGCTTATAACCACTTGGCCGAGTTTCACATTTCAAAGCCACATATATATATTATTCAAAGTATTTATCAACATTTAAAAATCCAAAACCATAAAACTCAATTCATAAAACACCAAACTCAATGCTAAATCACTCTAGGCACATTCGGCACTAGCACAAGCACACACACATTTAACTTTTCTAAAATTCAACTTTAACAAGCTTCCTATGCTTCCATGATAAAAACCGAATGCTCATCTTACCACCAACATGCATATTTAATTATCTCAAGCCTCTCTTAATCAATTTTATTCATAATAGCATGAACTCAACAATCCATTACTCATACAAAACAACATAACCGAAAACCTTACTCATTCCAAAAATTCAAATCTCAACTTGGTCACAAAAATAACTTGATATCTCACCAACACAACATCAACACCAAGCAAGAATGATGCATCCATGGCCGAGTGTCATTTCCATCACATAGCAAGATTTAGACCATGGGCTAGGTAGAACTCAAGCTAACAACTAAAACATACATGCATCTCATGGAACATCATCAAACATACCTTAGCCTAGTTACATGCATGGCCGAACCTCTTCAATCTTTCTTCTTCCTTCCTCCTTAAAATTTTTGGCCAAGGATGAACCAAAGGATGAACACTTTTTTTTTTCTTTCGTTCAACTCACGGCAAGGGGGGGGACAATCACACATATCCTTTCTTTTTTTTTTGTTTCTCATCCTACTAACACTAATATTTTATTGCCCATGCTCTTTATTTTATTGTTTCCTCCCATGATGCACCAACACAACATGTCTATGACATGTTTTGCCCATCACCCTTTGTCCATCCTAATGTCATGGCCGGCCACTACTAGATGGGGGGAAATTGACATGCAAGTCCCCTCCTTTTTCAACATGCACTAATAGGTCCTTATGTTTTGATCTATCACATTTCAAAAATGTCACACTTAAGTCCTATTGACTAAATTCACATGAAATTTACTAAATCGAAGCTTAAAATTTTCACACATTTATTTTAGACAATAAATATCATGTTCAAATAATTTGGTTACTCGGTTTAGCGGTCCCGAAACCACTTTCCGACTAGGGTCAAATTAGGGGTGTCACAATTCAGAGTTGGTCGCTATTGTTTTTGCATTGAAAATTTGGTGACATTATTTATTCGGTGAGAAGTGCCACATCTTTACTGACCATAAGAGTTTAAAGTATCTAATGTCTCAAAAAGATTTGAATTTGCGACAGCGAAGATGGCTCAAGTTTTTGAAAGATTATGAATTAAGAAAGCGAATGTAGTCGCAGATGCTTTGAGTAGAAAATCTTTGTTTACTTTGCGGGCGATAAACATACAGTTAACTTTGTCTAATGATGGTTTGATTTGAGCTGATTCAAAAGCTAAACCGGTATTTCTTCAATAAATTTGTGAAGCTTAGAAGTGTGATAACGAATTGCAAGCTAAAAGAGTACAATGCTAGTCGACTACTGATTTAGACTATCAGATCGGATTCGATGATTGTTTAATGTTCCGAGATAGAATTTGTGTACCAAAGAATTTGAGCTTATTCAGAAAATTCTACACGAAGCACATAGTGGTTGTTTATCTATTCATCTGAGAAGTACTAAGATGTAGAATGATTTGAAAGAGTTATACTGGTGGTCGAGCATGAAACGAGACATTTTAAAGTTTGTGTCAAGATGCTTGGTTTGTCAACAAGTCAAAGCTTAACATTAAGTGCCTTCAGGACTACTATAGCCTGTGATGATACCAGAGTGGAAATAGGATAGAGTTATGATGGATTTTGTATTGGGGTTACCTCTATCTCTGAAAAAGAAAGATGCCATTTGGGTTGTAGTTGATCGATTGACGAAATCTGCACATTTCATTCCGGTACGTACGAATTTTTCACTTGATAAATTAGCTAAGTTGTACATCTCTAAGATTGTTAGATTGCACGGGGTGCCAGTTTCTATTATGAATAGAGATCCGAGGTTTACGTCGTGATTCTGGAAGAAACTGTAAGAAGGTTTAGGTACGCAATTGCACTTTAGTACTGCATATCATCTACAATCCAACAGTCAATCTGAGAAAGTAATTCAGATGCTCGAAGATATGCTTCGTTGTTGTGTTTTAGAGTTTCAAGGTAACTGGGAAAAATATTTACCATTGGTTGAATTCGCGTATAACAACAATTTTCAATCGAGCTTAAAAATGGCACTGTATGAAGTTTTATATAGTCGTAAATGCCGAACTCCATTGTACTGGATCGAGCGTAGTGAGAAAAAGATTCACAGGGTCGATTTGGTTAGAGAGACTGAAGATAAAGTGAAAATAATTTGTGATAGTTTGAAAGCAGCATCAGATCGACAAAAATCGTATGCGGATTTGAAACGCGAAGACATTGAATTTCAAATCGGCGATAAAGTGTTTTTGAAAGTATCAACATGAAAATAGATTCTTCGTTTTGGTCTCAAAGGAAAATTGAGTCTGTGATTTATCGGGCCGTATGAGATTATTTAGAGATAGGGCCAGTGGCATATCGACTAGCTTTACCATCAAAATTAGAAAAGATCCATTGTAACGCCCTTTACCTGAGTCAGAGACCGGAGCTGAGCATGAGGCATTACTTGACTTAAACACATGCATTCAATCATTTCTTAAATGTAAAACCTAGGTTAAATTAAAATTTTCCTTTCATGGTCTATAGATTCCTAATATTGGCCTATAAGGCCCAAATCATACTTTGGAAATGGTCTGGGATTAATTTGATTGCTTATGAAAACTTTGGAAAATGTCACTTGAAATAGGGCACAGGCCAGCGTGGAAGGGCAACACGCCCGTATAGCCCTATTAACCTGGCTGTGCCAAAGGCCCGTGTGGTTCACACGGCCTAAGTATAAGGGGACACGCCTGTGTCCCGGGCCTATGTGAATTAAATTCCAAATTCGAACCTACAGGGGTTTTCACACGGCCTAACACACGCCCATGTCCATGGCCCGTGTCCCTCACATGGCCATGACACTAGCGTGTGTCAGGCCGTGTGAAACCCCTGTAGGTTCGAATTTAGAATTTAATTACACGGGCTCGAGACACGGGTGTGTCCCCTTATACTTAGGCCTTGTGAACAACGCGGACCTTTGGCACAACCAGGTCAATAAGGCTACAGGGGCGTGTTGCCCTTCCACACGGGCATGTGCCCTGTTTCAAGTGAAAATTTTCAAAGTTTTCATAAGCAGTCGAATTAGTCCCAGACTGTTTCCAAAGTATGATTTGGGGCACGTAGGCCCATATTAGGAATCTATAGACCATAAAAGGAAAGTTTTAATTTGACCTAGTTTTTACATTTCAGAAAAGATTGAATGCATGTATTTAAGTCAGGTAATGTCTCGTGCCCAGCTCTGGTCTCGAACTCGGGTAAGGGGCGTTACATTTAGGGACGGGGTAAGGATAAAGCTTAGTAAGTTGCATGAAAATAAACATCAACTATTTATCATACAACAATATGCTTATAACATTTCATAGCTTGTCCATGAATACAATAAATAAACATAAGTACAACTTACTCATCACCATCTAATGCAATTCATATAGCATATATTGAGCCTACATCTCATATATTTCAAGTAGTACATGTACCACTGACCACATGGTCATAACTTTTCCCATTTCGATATATTTAAGGAATCTTCCGTTGAACCATTTGGAATATTACAGGATACTTAATAACCCCAAACATGGGAAAAGATGCTGACGCCATGTCCCAAACATGGTCTTACACTGGCTAGTACATTAAAGTCGATGTCGTGTCCCACACAGGTCTTACACTAACTTTCATATATCGAGGTCAATGCAATGTCCCAGACAGGTCTGACACTGGCTCTCATCTATCGGTGTTGATGCCATGTCCCAGACAGGTCTTACACTGACACACAACAAGCTAACGCCATGTCCCAAATAGGTCTTACACTAGCTTGTATATCTCGAGGCTGATGCATGTCGCAGACATGTCTTACACTAGCTCTTGTCTCAATGCGGATGCATGTCTTAGACATGTGTTACACTGGCTCTCATAATGTGGCCAATGCATTTCCCAGATATGTCTTACACTGGCTCTCATAATGTGGCCGATGCATGTCCCAGACATGTCTTACACTGGCTCACATACCACCCAATGTTATGGTACAAATATCCAAGTCTATTCCAAATGTTCAATCGGAAGTCTTTACTACATTAATTTCTCGACATGCATTCTCATAATCACAATCAAACAATTTATGCAATATCAATTCATTCATACATCAATATAGTTGCATTATTAACATACAACTTACTTCGGATTACAAAATGTAAACGATTAGATGATTTACACTACTTGTCTGGCTTTGCTGTGGTCTAAGTCCAGTTTTCGTCTTTCTTGGTCTAAAATGATAAAAATTCACTCATTTAATCACCATATTAATAAAATCATCGACAATATATAATTTGGAAATTTTGATCATTTTGCCCTTAGACTTTCACAAAAATTACGATTTCGCCCGTGGGCGTGTAAATCAATTTTTATCGAATTTCTTCAAGTCTTAAGCCTATTCGAACCCTTTATACTCCTATAGTGACCCAAAATTCTCATTATTTCACCATATTACTATCTATTTTACAATCTTTACAAAATGGTCATATTAGAGTTTTCATGAGAAGTTCTTTCACAAAAGTTGCTTATTTCACAACTAAGATTCATTTTCGCCATAAAAACTCAGCAAACATCATAAATCCTTTCATGGAAAATCCCTAGACTATTAGCCATTTTGCAAAATGGTCCCCCCATTAGCTAGCTCATGCCATAAGGGTTCCAAAAGTACAAAAATTATCAAAAATAAGCATTTTAATCACTTACTTGCAAGAGGATAGCCTAGCTGAAATTTTAAAGCTTCAAAACCCTTCCCTTTGCTAAAAATTTCGGTGGTGGTGAAGAAGATGAGAAGGTGATATCATCTTCCCTTTATTTTATTTCAATTTTAATCAATTTAGCTACCTACTCACCTAATATTTGACAATTTAACCTCCCTTGTCTCCTATGGCCTGTCATGCCTCTCTAAAGGGTCTAATTGCTTTTTAAAGACCTCCAATTATGGTTCTCTAGCTATGTGGTACATCTATCAAGTAAAATGGAACTTTTACCCCTTATGCAATTTAGTCCTTTTTCAAAATTAAGCTCACAAATGCTAAAATTACCTCCCCAAATTTTTCATGCACTAATATAATCATGTATAACATCAAAATAATAATAAAAGTATTTTCTCTGACTTTGAATTCGTGGTCTCAAAGTCGTTGTTCTGACTAAGCCCAAAATCGGGCTATTTCAATTCTCCCCCCTTAGGGATTTTCGTTCCCAAAAATCTTACCGGTGAATAGATTCGGGTAATGGTCTCCCAATGTCTCCTCGAGTTCCCACGTGGCTTCCTCTACTCCATGTCTATGCCACAAAACTTTCACGAGTGCTACATTTTTTTCCTCAATTTGATGACCTCTCGGTCCAAAAATTTAATCGGTTCTTCACCATAGGTCATATTCGGGCTTATTTCAATTTCATCCGGTGAAATCACGTGTGAAAGGTCAAATCAGTAGTGAAGCAACATCGATATATGGAGCACATCATGAATTTTCTCTAACTCATGAGGCAAGGCTAATCGGTATGGTACTAGTCCAATTCTCTCGGTCACCTCATAAGATCCAATAAATCGCAGACTTAATTTACCTTTGCTACCGAATCAAAGGACTTTCTTCTACGGAGACACTTTCAAAAACACCTTATCACCAACTTGAAATTTGATTTCTTTACGTTTCAAATATGCGTAGGATTTCTGTCTATCCGAAGGAGTTTTCAAATAGTCGCAAATCACTTTAACCTTCTCTTCAGTTTCTTTGACTAAGTCAACCCCGTGAATCTGATTTTCTCTAAGTTCAGTCCAATATAAGGGCGTTCGACACTTACGCCCATACAAATCCTCATAAGGCGTCATTTTTAGACTTGACTGATAACTATTATTGTAAGAAAACTCTACCAATGGTAAGTACTTTTTCTAACTGCCTTGAAACTCAAGAACACAACACCGCAACATGTCTTCTAAGATCTTAATCACTCTTTCCGACTGACTGTCGATTTGCAGGTGAAATGTCGTACTAAAATTCAGTTTTGTTCCCAATAACTCTTGCAACTTCTTCCAAAATCGTGTGGTAAACCTCGGATCTCTATCCTAAATAATCAACAAGGGTACTCTATAGAGTCTCACGATCTCGGAAACATACAATTCAGCCAATTTCTCAAGGGAATAGTCAGTATGCACTGGTATAAAATGTACTGACTTTGTTAATCTATCAACAACGACCCAAACAGAATCCTTTTTCCTTGGCGTCAAAGGCAACCCTGCCATAAGATCCATGGTTACACGGCCCTATTTCATTCAAGAACCATCATAGGTTGAAGTAAACCCAAAGGTACTTGGTGTTCCACTTTCACTTGTTGACAAACTAGATACTTTGAAACAAATTCTGAAATGTCTCTTTTCATTCCCGACCGCCAGTATATTTTCTTCAAGTCGTTATACATTTTCACACTACCCAGATGGATAGACAAGCAGAAACTATGTGCTTCTCGTAGAATCTTCTGAATAAGCTCATTGTCCTTAGGCACACAAATCTTATCTCAATACATCATACAACTGTTGGTACCAATACGAAATTCCGATCCATTTCCCGTCTCACACTAAGCTATCTTAGCTTGCAAATTCTTATCACCTTTCTGAGCCTCACAAATCTCTTGCAGGAACATAGATTTATCTCTCATCTTAGCTAGAATCAAACCATCATCAGTCACAATCAATTAAGTATTCATAGCCCTCAAGGCGAACAATGATTTCCTACTCAATGCATTGGCGACTACATTCGCCTTCCCGGGGAGGTAGTCAATCACCAACTCATAATCCTTTATCAACTCCAACCATCTTCGTTGTCATAGATTCAGCTCCTTTTGAGTCATCAAATACTTTAAACTCTTATGGTCAGTAAATACCCGGCATCTCTCGCCATACAAATGGTGTCTCCAAATTTTCAACGCGAACACAATGCCAGCGAACTCTAAATTGTGCGTCGAGTAGTTTTTCTCATGTGGCTTCAGTTGTCTCGAAGCGTATGCTATCACATTGCCTTCTTGCATGAGAACATACCCTAATCCAGTCAAGGATTCTTCACTATACACCAAAAACTCTTTTCCTGATTCCAGTTGCACTAAAACTAGGGCTTCGGTCAACAAAGCTTTTAACTTTTCAAAACTCTGTCGGCACTTTTCTGTCCATTAGAACTTGACTTCTTTTTGTAGTAACCTCATCTTCAGAGTAGCTGTCATGGAGAAACCTTTAACAAACCGTCTGTAGTAGCCCACTAGGCCCAAAAATCGTCTAATCTCTGACACATTTCTTGGTCGTTTCCACTCAATAATGGCCGATATCTTACTAGGGTCAACTCTAATTCCATCACCCGACATAATGTGTCCTAAGAATTTGACCTCTCAGAGCCAAAAAACACTTTTACTGAACTTGGCATACAGCTGCTTATCCCTCAATGTTTGCAAAACAGTTCTCAAATGTTCCGCTTGTTCACTCACATCTCGAGAATAAATCAATATATCATCGATAAAAACCACCACAAACTTATCTAAATATGACCAAAAATGCGGTTCATCAAGTCCATAACTATCGTAGGGGCATTTGTTAAACCAAAAGGCATGACAAGGAACTTATAGTGCCCGTACCTCGTCCTAAACACAGATTTCGGTACATCTTGCGTATAACACCCCTCACCCATATCTGACGCCGGGATAGGGTTCGAGGCATTACCAGGGTTTTACACTTATAACACACTATTTGGGTCGTAAATTTTTGCTCAAGTTTAAAACCTTTCAACCATGAATATCTCATCCCTTATATAGGCCTTCGAGGCCTATAACCTACCTAGAGGCAGTCCGGGACAAATTCAGGCACGTTCGATAAACCTTGGGCTCATCAGAAAAATTTTCCTTACCTTAAAGTGTTACACGCCCATGTAGATGGGACGTATGGACTCACACGCCCGTGTGACTTGGGACACGCCCATGCCCTTCAACCGTGTGTAACACTGACTTATCAACACGGTCGTGGCACACGCCCATGCTGCCTGCCCGTGGACAACACTGTCTTTTAGACACGGCAAGGACACACGCCCGTGTGGCCTACTCGTGTGCACTTTTGATTTAAAGTTTTAAGTGCGGGGAACACACGGCCATGCCCACACCCATGGGAAGGAATTGTGTGTCACACACGACCTAGACACACGCCCGTGTGTTCGACCATGTGGACCCTAATAGGCTATTTTCCAAGCCTTAAGTCACCCATTTATATTCCTTATACCTAGTGGTTACCAAGTTCGAAGGAAAACATGATTATACACTTGTAAATAATCTTGATAAAACTAGTTGTATGGAAACCTCATATCATTGGTTTCATACATGAAAGGTTATTTCCCATTTAGTGTTTATGGGTTTCCATGTCACTTTAATTCGTCTGAAATTGGCTCATTCATGTAACTCGTTGCTAATTGGTAACAACCCATCACTTGTAAATAAAACCATATAAAAATTTGTAGGTCATAGCCTACTTCAATTAAGCCAATTTTCATGGCCATATACAAAAAGATAAACATATTTTTATACAAAAAGATAAACATATTTTTACATGCCTTCATTTGGAAGATCAAATGACACATATAACAAAATACTCAAAAATCCTATACATGACATCGAACAAAATAAAAATGTCTTTATACCAAAGCTTGACTAGTTGATAAAGTGTCGACTCTCCAATCGTCTTCCAGTTTTTATGAGTCCTCGAGCTCTGTGAAATAGGGAAAAAGAGAGGGGTAAGCATTTACATGCTTAGTAAGCTCGCATAACCGGAAAGTAAACTTACCGAGTAATTATCATACATCCATATTTAAATCATGAAATCATCAATTATGACATGATCCCCTATCACATGCATTCAATCAATGAGTTAGTCACATAACAAAGCATCATGTAATTTATGTAGATGAGCTCATCATTCATCATCTTATTGACATACATCATATTAATCCCGTTGAGTTTCTGGGAAATCTCGATGGAATACCCATTATCCGTCAATTCTTACGAATAATCATTTCACATCTTTGCACTCCCGCGAACCTCACATCTTATGGCAGGATTACCAGTCCAGGCTAAATTCCCCATATCATGAACTCGTAAGGTGATGTCGAGATTACCAATCCAGGCTAAATCCCTTATAGACATACACCATTACTGAGCTAGGATCTGAATTACCAGTCCAGGCTAAATTCAGACCCTAATCGGATTACCGGTCTGGGCTAAATCCATAATGCACACATATTCTTCGGGAGGCTCGATCATTCAAGGAACACCCATCCGGGCTAGATTCTTTTCATAATTGAGATCAATGGATTACCCGCCGGGGCTAAATCCTTACTGCAACATATGCATGATCTCAAATCACATGTAATTACGGGTTACCATCGAGTTCTCTTTGTCAACCTCAACCGAGACATTTTTCACATGTTACCATCAAATATGCATTTCTATGATATTTCATGCCAATAATAAATGCAATCATCATGCATTCATAAATCATACAATTATGCTTATTAGGGGTTTACTTTAAGTTATCCGAACTTACCTGGTATTTGTTTCGAAGTTGTGTTTCAGTTATTCCGAAACCTTGCGTTTACCTCGATCGACCTCCAAAATTTGTTCCTCGGGGTCTATAACAACAAAATTATATCATTAATACCCCACATTATACATAACAAATCTACTTCTCACCCTCGGTCCAAATGACTATTTTGCCCCTAACCTTTAGTATTTTTACGATTTAGTCTTTAAGCTCGTATAATGAAACATATGCAATTTCTACCTTACCCAAGCCTAGCCGAACACTTTTTCTTCTTATGGTAGCCCTCATTTTCCATTATTTTCACACTTTTACCACACATTTTATAACTTTTACAAAATGGTCCCTACAAGGGTTTTTCATGAAAATCACCTAGGAAAATATGTTTAACACATATTCATCTTTCATGTTCCTCCATAATCCATCAAAATACAACTGACTCATGCATGGTTAAATTTTTAAACATGAACCTTAGCATGAAATATAGGTAGAAATGAAGAGAGCAAGCTACTAGAATTTCAAAAATAGAAAGAACAATAAAAACAAGGCTTGGGAGCACTTACTATTGAGCTTGGAAAGTTTGAAAACCCTGCCTATGGTGACAAGAGAATTCCGGCAACATGGAGAAGAAGAATGGCTGATTTTGGCTTGATTTTTCCCATTTTATTTCATTAAAAAGCCAAATGACCAAAATGCCCTCATGCCCTTTCTTTAAAATTTCATTCATGTAAGCCCATTTTTGTCCAAAAATTTAGAAATTGGGAAAATTACTCTCCAAGACCTTCTAATTCATAACCCAAAGTAATTTCATACAAATTGCTTCTAGAATTTAAGTTTTGAAAATTATTCAATTTAGTCCCTAGTTTCAAATTGAACACCTTACTCAAAGAATTTCTTCATGAAACTTTAACACATGCATATACTCATATTCTAGGGCTCATAATAATCATAAAATAAATATTTTGATGTCAGATTTGTGGTCCCAAAACCACTATTCCGACTAGGCCCTATTTTGGGATGCTCATTTACTCTGAGCTGGTAATAATCGGACCTCAAGTCTATCTTGGAAAACACGGTGGATCCTTTCAATTGGTCAAACAAATCGTCGATCCTTGGCAAGGGGTACTTGTTCTTCACTGTCACTTTGTTGAGTTGTCTGTAATCTATACATAACCTCATCGACCCGTCTTTCTTTTTCACAAAGAATACCAGAGCACCCCACGGAGAATAGCTCGGTCTCGCAAAACATTTATCCGTTAAGTCTTGTAACTGGAATTTCAATTCTTTTAACTCCGTTAAAGCCATCCTATATGGAGCAATCAAGATGGGTGCCGTACCAGGGACTAACTCGATCCCAAATTCAACTTCCCTTACTGGAGGCAATCCAGGTAATTCCTCCGGAAACACATCTGATAACTCACATACCACTGGTACTGACTCGATCTTCAATTCAGATTCTTGAGTATTCAATACAAAAGTGAGATAAGCTTCATATCCTTTTCTCAAATATCTCATTGCCGACATGGACGATATCACCATAGGTAAGTTATCCATTCTACCCGATTCAACTCGAAGAACATCCTCGCTTTCACACTTCAACTCAATAACTTTTCTCCCAAAGTCTACCACAACACCATGAGAAGTTAACCTATCCATCCCAAGGATTACATCAAATTCATTGAACGGCAATAACATCAAGCTAGCCAGAAAACAATGACCTCTAATTGTTAAATGGCAATTTCTACATACTTAGTCAACTAACACATGTTTGCCTAATGGATTGGACACTTTTACCACAAATTCAATGGGCTTGACTAGTATGTTCATACAGGGTATCAATTCCATACAAATATAAGAATGGGTAGATCCTAGGTCAATCAAAGCAACAACAGATATATCATGGATAAAAAAGGTATCCGTAATCACATCAAGGGACTCTACCTCTTCACGGGCATGTATAGCATAAGTCCTTGCAAGGGCTCTACCCTCGGACCTCACAGCAGCATCTCTAGGCACACCTCTACTGCTAGCCCCACTTCCCGGGTTCTTATATGGTCTATCCCTTGAATGAGCATTACCCGATCTCACACATTGATCCTTATCTTTCTCGACCATCTCAGGACAACTATGAATAAAATGGTCCACTGACCCACATTTAAAGCAGCCTCTTTCATTACCTCGGCACTCACCGAAATGATGTTTGTCGCACTATGAATATTATGGTCTATTCGGGCGAGCACTGCCAACACTTGCGATAGAAGTGGTTTGGGCTTTTGTCACTGTGTACTGCTTATTCTTGCTCCTGCTTGAGAACCCCACTGACACGTTTGATTGAGTAGGAAAATCTCTCAATCTCTTGGATGAAGTTTTATGTGATTTCCCCATCTGTCTTTTCTTTAAATCATGAGACTCAATTTTAGCTTTTCTCTTCTCTTTGGCCAATTCTTCGGCCTTGCAAGCTCTCTTGACAAGTACCACAAACTCCCTCAACTCTAAAATACCAACTAATAAACGGATGCCTTTGTTCATACCATCTTCAAACCTCTTGCACATAATGGCTTCTGTAGATACGCACTCTCGCGCATACTTGCTGAGCCTTACAAACTTACGCTCGTACTCACTCACCGTCATCCGGCCTTGCTTCAGCTCAAGGAATTCTTTCCTCTTTTGATCTATGAACCTTTGACTAATTTGCTTTTTACGAAACTCCTTCTGGAAGAAATCCCAAGTTACTCTCTCTCTCTCGGTACCACTGACACGAAAGTGTTCAACAATTCATAGGCCGAATCTTGTAGGAGTGACATTACACACTTCATACACTCATCCGGCGTGCACAATAATTCGTTAAATACCCTAATGGCATTTTCCAACCAAAACTCGACCCTCTCTAGATCATTACCAATATTTTCTTGAAATTCCTCGGCCCCATGTGGATTCTGTCTACTGGAGGTTTCTCTCTTCTAGCCATTTCTGCTCCTTGAGGAGCTATATGAATAGATTGAGGAATTGGGGGAGGTGGAGGAGGTGGAGTATTTGGATTCGCACGAATAAACTCTGAGTACCACGCATCCATCATATGGTGGTAAGCTTCTCTAGCCCCTCTACCCTAACTCATTGTCACGGGCCCACTATCAACTAGCGCGGTCCCTTCAGTGGGAGCCGCCGCATTACTTTCCACGTCATTTGCCGTAGCCACATCAGGATCCATTTACTATATATAAAAACACAATTTATTTCATCAGGAGTCGCCACACTATCAATATACAATTATGGCATGTATAGCTAGACTCGTACTCACACTAGGTTAGTCCTAGAATCGACTAAACCATAGCTCTAATACCACTAAATGTAACACCCCTTACTCGAGTCTAAGACCGGAGTTGGGAACAAGGCATTACTTGACTTAAACGCATGCATTCAATCTTTTCTGAAATGTAAAAACTAGGTCAAATTAAAACTTTCTTTTCATGGTCTATAGATTCCTAATATGGGCTTACGAGGCCCAAATCATACTTTGGAAACGGTCTAGGATTAATTCGATCGCTTATGAAAACTTTGGAAAATGTCACTTGAAACCTAACACGGCCATGGACACGGGCATGTGTCAGGCCGTGTGAAAACCCCTGTAGGTTCGAATTTCGAATTTAATTCACACGGGCTTGGGACACGGGCGTGTCCCTTATACTTAGGTCGTGTGAACCATATGGGCCTTTGGCATAGATAGGTCAATAGGACCACACGGGCGTGTTGCCCTTCCACACGGGCGTGTGCCCTGTTTCAAGTGACATTTTCCAAAGTTTTCATAAGCAATCGAATTAGTCCCAGACCGTTTCCAAAGTATGATTTGGGGCACGTAGGCCCATATTAGGAATCTATAGACCATAAAAGGAAAGTTTTAATTTGACCTAGTTTTTACATTTCAGAAAAGATTGAATGCATGTATTTAAGTCAGGTCATGTCTCGTGCCCAGCTCCGGTCTCGAACTCGGGTAAGGGGCATTACATTTAGTAAAATAGGTAAGCATAAAGCTTGGTAAGTTGTATGAAAATAAACATCAACTATTTATCAGACAACAATATGCTCATAACATTTCATAACTTGTCCATGAATACAATAAATAGACATAAGAACAAGTTACTCATCACCATCCAATGCAATTCATATAACATATATTGAGCCCACGTCTCATACATTTCAAGTAGGTACCTATACCACTCACCACATGGTCATAACTTTTCTCATTTCAATATATTTGATGAATCTTCCATTGAACTATTTGGAATATTACAGGATACTCAATAACCCCAAACATGGGATAAGATGCCGACGCCATGTCCTAGACATGGTCTTACACTGGCTAATACATTGAAGTCGATGTCGTGTCCCACACAGGTCCTACACTGACTTTCATATATCGAGGCCGATGCCATGTCCCAGACAGGTCTTACACTGGCTCTCATCTATCGGTGTCGATGCCATGTCCCAAACAAGTCTTACACTGACACACAACAAGCTGACGCCATGTCCTTGACAGGTCTTACACTATCTTGTATATACCAAGGCTGATGCATGTCCCAAACATGTCTTACACTAACTCTCATCTCAATGCCGATGCATGTCCAAAACTTCTCTTACACTGGCTGTAACACCCCGAACCCGAGACCGACACCGGAGTCGGACACGAGATGTTAACAAACTTTGAAAAAAATTTTCCAGACACTGCCCAGTCTGAGTACTAGTCGCTTCAAAAATCATATCTTGAGTTTCACAACTCGAAATTCAGTTTTGTGATTTTTCCCTGAAACTAGACTCATGTCCCCACCTATGTATTGTTTTCTAGAATTTTTGGTCGGGCCAATTAGTACAGTTTATTAGTCAAAGTCTCCCATGTTACAGGGGTCGACTACACTGACCTTTTCCCATTACGACTTGGATATCTCTCTGCACAGAGCTTCAATACTGATGCCGTTTGTTTCTATGGAAACTAGACTCAGAGAGGAATCCATACATATATGGTATGACCCCTAATTATCTCTGGTCAATTTATAGTGAATTTCCAAAGGCGGAACAGGGAATCCAGAAACTGTTCTGGCCCTGTTCCACAAGAACCCGAATATCTCTTACTGTACTGTTCCTATGATTGTTTCGTTACTTCCATATGAAAGTAGATTCATCAAGGTTCGATTACATAATTTAATCACTATTTAATTCCACTCCTACGAATTCTTGTGATTTTTCCAATCCACACCACTGCTGCTATCAGCTTCTGTTTTCAAAGTAAACCTTACCTAATTTGGGGTTTCATGGACCAACTAGGGCCTTGTCAAACATAAGCCCACATATGATCATACTTAGCCATTCCAGTGGCTGATCATTTGCTCAACACTTCCATTCCAACTATAGTTACATCATGAAACCATTTATACATTCATAAACACGAATGGTCTAATGCCATACTCCACTTCTACAAGCCATTTTCGCATGGCTGTACACTTATACATTTCATAAAGTACTCGAAAGACAACAATGGGTAGTCCTATACATGCCATATCAAAATTCAACCAAAATAGTACCCAAAAGAGCCTTTGATAGTGTGGGCGACTTCGACGTCAAGATCCCGAGTCCGATAGCTGGAGAACCAAAAAATCTATAAAACAGAGGAGCAATGGAACGAAGTAAGCAATTTATGCTTAGTAAGTTTTGAGCAAGAAATTCCAGCATAAACAAAGAATAACACACATTTAGCTAAATGGAATATTTCATAATACGCAATTTACCGATATCAAACTTGCTTCACAACATTAACAACCCTTTTGTACATACACAATAGACTAACTTAGCCGAAGGCCGGTAGCTCGTTTATCAACTGAGCGAACATTTATTTGTAAGGGCTTGATTAAATTCAACACATACGTAACATATCCCCATATTGGGATGTTTTTCGAGTATTCGCTGGAATTTTACAGCAAGCTCATTCATTATCAAATCACGTACCTTCGGGATTTAACCGGATATAGCTCCTCGTTCAAATGCCTTCGGGACATAGCCCGGTTTTAGTAACTCACACAATGCCTTCGGGACATAACCCGGATTTAACAACTCGCACGAATGCCTTCGGGACTTAACCCGGATTTAATAACTCGCACGAATGCCTTCGGGACTTAACCCGGATTTAGTATCTCGCACAAAGGCCTTCGGATCTTAGTCCGGATATATTCACTTAGCACAAAGCCTTCGGGACTTAGCCCGGACAGCATTCAATTAATCATGCACATCTAACAATAATTCATGGCACATTCATATTTCATTTTCATTTGCGAAACTCAAACACAAGGCACATATCATCCTTGCACATTCGGCTCAATAGCCTCACATAGAGCATGATTTAATCACATCGTAATTTAAGCTCTCTTACTCAAGAACTTACCTCGGGTGTTGTCGAACGATTCCGCTAGCTATTCAACCACTTTTTCCTTCCCTTTATCGGATTTATTTCCCCTTTGCTCTTGAGCTTAATCAAACAAATAAATTGATTTCATCATTTAGGCATCAAAAAGATGAACACAAGGCACTTAGCCCATATTTATACATTTGACATTAAAGTCTCAAACATGCAAAAATCATGCATCAACACAACATATTAGCTAATTTCTTTCCCCTTGGCCGAATATGCATGTCTATTTTTGGGGTCGATTTCAACACTTAATACACACATATACACACTAGTAAAGCATCCTCCCCCTTTTCATCAATTTAACACATGCATTGCTCATTAACATGCAAAGTTACATTCGGCCTTAGCACACATCTTGCTAGCCGATTCTTCTCCATTTAGCAACCAATGCACATATGTGCTCACACAAAAATGCTAAAAAGGAGGTTCAAGAATCATCAAGCCATCATCACATGCATCATTAACAAGCTTCATATTTTGCATGCAATGGCATTAACACAACCTCCACCTAGGCCGAATCTTAACTCATCCTCAAGCCTCATCACCACAACATCAAACATCAACCAAGAATGATGCATCCATGGTCAAGTGCCATTTCCATCACATAGCAAGATTTAGACCATGGGCTAGGTAGAACTCAAGCTAACAACTAAAGCATGCATGCATCTCATGGAACATCATCAAACATACCTTAGCCTAGCTACATGCATGGCCGAATCTCTTCACCTTTCTTCTTCTTTCCTCCTTAAAATTTTTGGCCAAGGATGAACCAAAGGATGAGAAATTTTTTTCTTTGTTTTTCTTTCTAATTTAGGCTAAATGAAGGTGAGAAAGGATGAACACAAATTTTTCTCCTTTCTTCTCTTTAGCTCACGGCAATGGGGGGGCAACCACACATTTTTTTTCTTTTGTTTCCATTTCTTTATTACCCATACTCCTTATTTTATTCTTCCATTAACAAAACATGTTTCATGACATGTTTTGCCCATCATTCCTTGTCATGGCCGGCCACTACTCATTAGGGGGGGAATTTGACATGCAAGTCCCCCCTTTGTCCACATGCACTAATAGGTCCTCACACATTGACCTATCACATTTTAGAATTTTCTCACATAAGTCCTATTGACTAAATTCACATGAAATCAACCAAATTGAAGCTTGAAATTTTCACACATTCATAATTACATATTCTAGACAATAAGTATCACATTCAAACATTTCGGTGACTCGGTTTAGCGGTCCCGAAACCACTTCCCGACTAGGGTCAACTTTGGGCTGTCACAACTCTCCCCCACTTAAGAAATTTTCGTCCCCGAAAATCTTACCGGTAAATAGGTTTGGGTATCGTTCTTTCATCGAGCTCTCGGTCTCCCAAGTAGCTTCCTCGATCCCGTGTTTGAGCCATAACACCTTTACTAGCGGAACTCTTTTGTTTTGCAACTCCTTCACTTCACGAGCTAGGATACGCATCGGTTCTTCTTCATAGCTCATGTCGACTTGAATTTCAACCTCTGATGGGCTAATTATGTGCGATGGATCAGATCGATAGCGTCGAAGCATCGAAACATGAAAGACGTCATGAATCCTTTCAAGCTCCGGGGGCAAAATCAATCTATACGCAACCGGACCAACTCGTTCGGAGATTTCGTACGGCCCAATGAATCTTGGGCTCAACTTGCCCTTACGGCCGAACCTGAGTATCTTTTTCCAAGGTGAAACCTTAAGGAACACTTTGTCTCCCACCTGATACTCGATGTCTTTTCGTTTCAAATCTGCGTACGATTTCTGACGATCCGTGGCTACCTTCAGACTTTCACGGATTACCTTTACTTTCTGTTCAGCATCTCTAATCGAATCAACTCCGAAAATTTTACTTTCACCGAGCTCGGTCCAAAACAATGGTGTACGGCATTTACGACCGTACAAAGCCTCGTAAGGTGCCATCTTAATACTTGATTGAAAACTATTGTTGTAAGCGAATTCAATCAAAGGTAAATACCGTTCCCATGAACTACTGAACTCGAGGATGCAACATCTCAACATATCCTCAAGTATCTGAATTATCCGCTCGGATTGACCATCGGTTTGGGGGTGAAAAGCAGTGCTAAAATGCAGCTTGGTACCCAGAGCTTCTTGCAATTTCTTCCAAAATCGTGAGGTGAATCTCGGATCTCTATCCGACACGATAGAAACAGGTACCCCGTGTAATCTCACAATTTGATAAACGTACAATTCAGCTAGTTTCTCCAATGAAAAATCCGTACGTACGGGGATGAAATGAGCCGACTTAGTCAGTCTATCAACAATAACCCATATCGCATCCTTCTTACTTGCTGACAAGGGCAGTCCGGACACAAAGTCCATTGTGACTCGATCCCATTTCCACTCGGGTATCATGATCGGCTGGAGTAATCCTAAAGGCACTTGATGTTCCGCTTTCACTTGTTGACATATCAAACATCTCGAAACAAAGTCGGAGATGTCCCGTTTCATACCATGCCACCAAAATTGACGTTTCAAATCGTTGTACATTTTCGTACTCCCCGGGTGAATTGACATTCGGCTACAATGGGCTTCGTTCAGAATCATCGAAATGAGTTCCGAATTCCTTGGAACACACAAACGATTTCTGAACCTCAAACAATCATCATCATCAATTTGAAACTCCGATTCCTCGTTCGGAAAACACTTAGCCCGTTTTGCAACCAATTCATCATCGACTTTCTGAGCTTCACGAATTTGGTGAGTCAATAATGGTTTAGCTTTTAATTCAGCTACTAACACACTGTCTGGTAGAACAGACAAATGCACGTTCATCGCTCGTAAAGCAAACAATGACTTCCGGCTTAAGGCGTCCGCAACCACGTTAGCCTTTCCCGGGTGGTAATCAATGACAAGCTCGTAATCTTTCAACAACTCAAGCCAACGTCTTTGTCGCAGATTCAAGTCTCGTTGAGTCATCAAATATTTGAGACTTTTGTGATCCGAAAATACATGGCACTTCTCACCAAACAGATAATGTCGCCATATTTTTAAAGCAAACACGATGGCAGCTAGTTCGAGATCATGGGTCGGATAATTCCTCTCGTGTGGCTTCAATTGTCTCGACGCATAGGCCACGACTCGACCTTCTTGCATCAATACGCAACCCAACCCAAGTAGGGATGCGTCACTATAGATGACAAACTCTTTACCTGCTTCGGGTTGCACCAAAATTGGAGCTTCAGTCAAATGAGTTTTCAGTTGGTCGAAACTTTTCTGACATTTCTCCGTCCACTCGAACTTAACATCCTTTTGAAGTAGCTTCGTCATTGGTGTGGCTATCATCGAGAAACCTTTCACAAATCGTCGGTAATAACCGGCGAGCCCCAAAAAGCTCCGAACTTCAGTAACATTTCTCGGAGGTTTCCAGTCAAGTATGGCTGAAATTTTGTTCGGGTCAACTCGAATACCCGACGCGGATACCACATGACCCAAGAAGCTAACCTCTCTTAACCAGAACTCACACTTACTGAACTTAGCATATAACTGCTTATCCCGCAAAATTTGCAGCACTAGCCTCAGATGCTCAGCATGTTCGGTCTCGTCTCTTGAATAGACCAAAATGTCATCAATGAACACCACTACGAACCGATCCAAATACGGTCTGAAGATCCGATTCATCAAATCCATAAATACTGCAGGGGCATTAGTGAGCCCAAACGGCATCACTAAGAATTCGTAGTGACCATATCTCGTTCTGAAGGCAGTTTTGGGAATATCTGAATCTCGGATTCGCAACTGATAATAGCCCGATCTCAAATCTATTTTTGAGAACACTGAGGCTCCCTTCAGTTGGTCGAACAAATCATCGATGCGCGGCAACGGATATTTGTTCTTTATCGTCACTTTATTCAGCTGACGATAGTCAATGCACAACCTCATGGTTCCGTCCTTCTTTTTCACGAACAATACTGGTGCACCCCAAGGTGAGAAACTTGGTCGAGCGAAACCTCTATCCGTCAGTTCTTGCAACTGAGCTTTCAACTCCTTTAACTCGGTTGGTGCCATACGATACGGAGCTATCGAAATCGGCGTAGTCCCAGGTACAAGCTCAATACCAAACTCTACCTCCCGAACAGGTGGTAAACCCGGTAATTCTTCCGGAAAAACATCCGGGTATTCACAAACCACCGGCACAGATTCGGGTTTCTTTTCTAATTCTTTGTCACCAAGTACATACGCAAGGTATGCTTCGCACCCTTTTCTTACATATTTCTGTGCCAACATTGCTGATATTACAGCTGGCATCCCCTCCAAGTCCGCAGACTCAATTCGGACTACTTCGTTATTTGCGCACCTCAAATCAATAGTCTTGCTCTTGCAATTCACAATCGCATCATGCACGGTCAACCAATCCAACCCAAGGATAACATCAAATTCATCAAACGGCAAAAGCATCAAGTCCGCCGGAAAAGAGGAACCTCGAATTTCCAGGGGACATTTCTTACACACTTTGTCGACAAGCACGTAACGACCCAAGGGATTTGACACCCGAATTACGAACTCAGTAGACTCAATAGGTAAAGTCTTACTGGATGCTAAGGTTTCACATATGTAGGAATGAGTAGAACCGGGGTCAATCAAAGCAATTACATTAGTATCAAAGAGAGTGAATGTACCGGTAATAACATCAGGCGAAGAAGCATCCTCGCGGGCACGTATAGCATAAGCTCTAGCAGGCGCACGGGCTTCGGATCTGGTTATATCATCTCTAGATCCTCTCTGACCACCACTAGCATTGCCCATATTTCCAGATGGTCTACCTCGAGCAGTGGTAGCACCCGGTCTCCCACTCTGATTTGCATTCTGTCCCGACAACCTCGGGCAATCTTTAATGAAGTGGTCAACTGATCCGCATTTGTAACAGGAGCGGTCAGGAAATCTACAACTCCCCGAATGCCATTTACCGCAATATCGGCATTTCGTCCTGTCTCGACGTTCATTCCCAACACTGGCGACCGAAGTGCCTCGTGTACCCACAGGGGGTCGATCACGATCTCGTCCAAAAAGGCCCGAAGTGCCTCTAAACTGGCCCGCATCATCTCGAAATCTCTTCGATGTTGTTGAAGAGACCTCCCCGAGGATCTTTTACGAAACTCTCCAGTTCCCTCATCAACTCTTTCTTTTCTTTTCTAAGCTCTTCGGCTTTACAAGCTCGTTCAACAAGTACCACGAACTCTCGTATTTCAAGAACGCCAACGAACATTTTTATATCTTCATTCAGCCCATCCTCGAAGCGTTTACACATAATAGCTTCGGACGAAACACATTCCCGAGCGTATTTGCTAAGTCTAACAAATTTTCGCTCGTAATCAGTAACCGACATGGAGCCTTGCTTAAGCTCAAGAAATTCCTTCCGTTTTTGATCAACAAATCTCTGACTGATATACTTTTTCCGAGACTCAGTTTGGAAAAACTCCCAAGTTACTTGCTCTCGGGGCACAATAGAAGTCAGAGTACTCCACCAATAGTAGGCAGAATCACGTAGCAAGGAGATAGCACACTTTAGGCATTCATCGGGTGTACAAGATAGCTCATCGAGTACCCGGATAGTGTTGTCCAGCCAAAATTCAGCTTGCTCGGCATCATCGCTATCCATAGCCTTAAATTCAGTAGCCCCATGTTTTCGGATTCTGTCAACTGGGGGCTTATTTGACCTTATTTGGTCCGTTACCGGTGGTATTGTAGGTGCGGGGGTAGTATTTGTCGGGAATGGAGGTTGTGGAACAGCCATATTAGTTCGAATGTATTGGTTAAACCAATCATTCATCACGCTATAGAATGCTTGTCTAGCTTCATCATTCGGATTACTAGCATTAGGTTGAGAGTCTGCCGGCACTGTCCCTTGTGCGGGAGCAGGCGCTACACTCTCAAGATCATCAGCTACCTCTCGGTCACGATCGGGATCCATTACTATAAATAAACACATTTACAATTGTCAGAAATCACCACACTATCAAGTAATCACATAAAATGGCATGTATAGCTAGACCCAAAACATTACGGTAGTCCTAGAATCGACTAAACCGTAGCTCTGATACCAATAAAATGTAACACCCCGAACCCGAGACCGACACCGGAGTCGGACACGAGATGTTAACAAACTTGAAAAAAATTTCCAGACACTGCCCAGTCTGAGTACTAGTCGCTTCAAAAATCATATCTTGAGTTTCACAACTCAAAATTCAGTTTTGTGATTTTTCCCTGAAACTAGACTCATGTCCCCACCTATGTATTTTTTTCTAGAATTTTTGGTCGGGCCAATTAGTACAGTTTATTAGTCAAAGTCTCCCATGTTACAGGGGTCGACTACACTGACCTTTTCCCATTACGACTTGGATATCTCTCTGCACAGAGCTTCAATACTGATGCCGTTTGTTTCTAGGAAAACTAGACTCAGAGAGGAATCCATACATATATGGTATGACCCCTAATTATCTCTGGTCAATTTATAGTGAATTTCCAAAGGCGGAATAGGGAATCCAGAAACTGTTCTGGCCCTGTTCCACAAGAACCCGAATATCTCTTACTGTACTGTTCCTATGATTGTTTCGTTACTTCCATATGAAAGTAGATTCATCAAGGTTCGATTACATAATTTAATCACTATTTAATTCCACTCCTACGAATTCTTGTGATTTTTCCAATCCACACCACTGCTGCTATCAGCTTCTATTTTCAAAGTAAACCTTACCTAATTTGGGGTTTCATGGACCAACTAGGGCCTTGTCAAACATAAGCCCACATATGATCATACTTAGCCATTCCAGTGGCTGATCATTTGCTCAACACTTCCATTCCAACTATAGTTACATCATGAAACCATTTATACATTCATAAACACGAATGGTCTAATGCCATACTCCACTTCTACAAGCCATTTTCGCATGGCTGTACACTTATACATTTCATAAAGTACTCGAAAGACAACAATGGGTAGTCCTATACATGCCATATCAAAATTCAACCAAAATAGTACCCAAAAGAGCCTTTGATAGTGTGGGCGACTTCGACGTCAAGATCCCGAGTCCGATAGCTGGAGAACCAAAAAATCTATAAAACAGAGGAGCAATGGAACGAAGTAAGCAATTTATGCTTAGTAAGTTTTGAGCAAGAAATTCCAGCATAAACAAAGAATAACACACATTTAGCTAAATGGAATATTTCATAATACGCAATTTACCGATATCAAACTTGCTTCACAACATTAACAACCCTTTGTACATACACAATAGACTAACTTAGCCGAAGGCCGGTAGCTCATTTATCAACTGAGCGAACATTTATTTGTAAGGGCTCGATTAAATTCAACACATACGTAACATATCCCCATATTGGGATGTTTTTCGAGTATTCGCTGGAATTTTACAGCAAGCTCATTCATTATCAAATCACGTACCTTCGGGATTTAACCGGATATAGCTCCTCGTTCAAATGCCTTCGGGACATAGCCGGTTTTAGTACTCACACAATGCCTTCGGGACATAACCCAGATTTAACAACTCGCACGAATGCCTTCGGGACTTAACCCGGATTTAATAACTCGCACGAATGCCTTCGGGACTTAACCCGATTTAGTATCTCGCACAAGGCCTTCGGATCTTAGTCCGGATATATTCACTTAGCACAAAGCCTTCGGGACTTAGCCGGACAGCATTCAATTAATCATGCACATCTAACAATAATTCATGGCACATTCATATTTCATTTCATTTGCGAAACTCAAACACAAGGCACATATCATCCTTGCACATTCGGCTCAATAGCCTCACATAGAGCATGATTTAATCACATCGTAATTTAAGCTCTCTTACTCAAGAACTTACCTCGGGTGTTGTCGAACGATTCCGCTAGCTATTCAACCACTTTTTCCTTCCCTTTATCGGATTTATTTCCCCTTTGCTCTTGAGCTTAATCAAACAAATAAATTGATTTCATCATTTAGGCATCAAAAAGATGAACACAAGGCACTTAGCCCATATTTATACATTTGACATTAAAGTCTCAAACATGCAAAAATCATGCATCAACACAACATATTAGCTAATTTCTTTCCCCTTGGCCGAATATGCATGTCTATTTTTGGGGTCGATTTCAACACTTAATACACACATATACACACTAGTAAAGCATCCTCCCCTTTTCATCAATTTAACACATGCATTGCTCATTAACATGCAAAGTTACATTCGGCCTTAGCACACATCTTGCTAGCCGATCTTCTCCATTTAGCAACCAATGCACATATGTGCTCACACAAAAATGCTAAAAAGGAGGTTCAAGAATCATCAAGCCATCATCACATGCATCATTAACAAGCTTCATATTTGCATGCAATGGCATTAACACAACCTCCACCTAGGCCGAATCTTAACTCATCCTCAAGCCTCATCACCACAACATCAAACATCAACCAAGAATGATGCATCCATGGTCAAGTGCCATTTCCATCACATAGCAAGATTTAGACCATGGGCTAGGTAGAACTCAAGCTAACAACTAAAACATGCATGCATCTCATGGAACATCATCAAACATACCTTAGCCTAGCTACATGCATGGCCGAATCTCTTCACCTTTCTCTTCTTTCCTCCTTAAAATTTTGGCCAAGGATGAACCAAAGGATGAGAAATTTTTTCTTTGTTTTCTTTCTAATTAGGCTAATGAAGGTGAGAAAGGATGAACACAAATTTTTCTCCTTTCTTCTCTTTAGCTCACGGCAATGGGGGGGCAACCACACATTTTTTTCTTTGTTTCCATTTCTTTATTACCCATACTCCTTATTTTATTCTTCCATTAACAAACATGTTTCATGACATGTTTTGCCCATCATTCCTTGTCATGGCCGGCCACTACTCATTAGGGGGGGAATTTGACATGCAAGTCCCCCTTTGTCCACATGCACTAATAGTCCTCACACATTGACCTATCACATTTTAGATTTTCTCACATAAGTCCTATTGACTAAATTCACATGAAATCAACCAAATTGAAGCTTGAAATTTCACACATTCATAATTACATATTCTAGACAATAAGTATCACATTCAAACATTTCGGTGACTCGGTTTAGCGGTCCCGAAACCACTTCCCGACTAGGGTCAACTTTGGGCTGTCACACTGGCTCTCATAATGTGGCCAATGCATGTCCCAGACATGTCTTACACTGGCTTTCATAATGTGGTCGATGCATATCTTAGACATATTTACACTAGCTCGTCTCAATGCCGATGCATGTCCCAGACATGTCTTACACTGGCTCTCATAATGTGGCCAATGCATGTCCCAGACATGTCATACACTGGCTTTCATAATGTGGCCGATGCATGTCCCAGACATGTCTTACACTGGCTCTCATAATGTGGTCGATGCTTGTCCCAGACATGTCTTACACTGGCTCACATACCACTTAATGTTATGGTATGAATATCCAAGTCTATTCCAAATGTTCAATCAGAAGTCTTTACTACATTAATTTCTCGACATGCATTCTCATAATACAATCAAATAATTTATGCAATATCAATTCATCATACATCATAGAAATATAGTTGTATTATTAACACACAACTTACCTCGAATTACAAAATGTAGCGATAGACGATTTACACTACTTGCTGGCTTTCCCCCGTCTAAGTCCGTTTTATCTTTCTTGGTCTAAATGATAAAAATTCACTCATTTAATCACCATATTAATAAATCACCGACAATATATTAATTTGGCAAAATTGACCATTTTGCACTTAACTTTCAAAAACTTAATTTTTCCCTTGGCTCGTAAATCGATTTTCATCAAATTTCTTCAAATCTTAAGCCTAGATGAACACTTTTTACTCTTATAGTGACCCAAATTCCATTATTTCACTACATTACTATCTATTTACAATCTTAAAATGGTCTATTAGGTTTTCATGTGAAGTTCTTTCACAAAGTTGTTTATTCACAACTAAGATTCATTTTCGCATAAAAAATCAGCAAAATCATAATTCCTTTCATGGAAATCCCTAGACTATCAACCATTTTGCAAATGTTCCCCCATAAGCTAGCTCATCCATAGGGTTCTAAAGTACAAAAATTATAAAAAATAGCATCTTATCACTTACTTGCAAGAGATAACCCAGCTGAATTTTAAAGCTTCGAAACCCTTCCCTTTGCTAAAAATTCATGTGGTGAAGATGAGAAGTGGTATCATCTTCCCTTTATTTATTTCAATTTTAATCAATTTAGCTAACTACTCACCTAAAATTTTACCATTGACCTCATTGTCTCTTATGCCGGTCATGCCTCTCTAAAGGTCTAATTACTCTTTAAAGACATACAATTATGTTCTATGGCTATGTGTACATCTATCAAGTAAAATGAAACTTTTACTCCTTATGCGATTTAGTCCTTTTTTAAAATTAAGCTCACAAATGCTAAATTACCTCACCAAATTTTCATGAACTAATATAATCATGTTTAACATCAAAAAATAATAAAATAATTCTCTGACTTAGATTCATGGTCTCGAAACCACTATTCCGACTAAGCCCATAACTGGGCTATTACATCCATATATGTTTCCTGTGTCGATGTTACGTCTATATAAATCAGATCTGTCACACATAATTTCTCTGACAGATATTGAAATTCAGCCTGATGTTGTATAGTGAAGAACTGATCAGAATTTAGCTCGAGAGATTAAAGATTAGAAACAAAGCATAGCTTTGGTGAAGCTTATGGCAAGTCCGTATTGAAGAAGCTACGTTAGAACCTAAGGAAGCTATGAGAATAGTGCCCTAATTACTTTCTGGTAATTTTCGAGGACGAAATTCCTAAGAGGGAAAGCTGTAACAGCTCGTTTTTAGTCAAATTAGAACAGTGGTTTCAGACCATAATACGAGTCGAAATATTTATTTTTATCATTTTTATGTCTACAACATGATGATATGATTGCGTGAAATTTCAATTTAGAATTTTTATCGTTTGAATGTTCATTTGATAAAAATGACTAAATCACGTAAAGTGCAAAAGTATGTTTAATAGCTAGGTCTAATAGGTATGAACTTTAAAGTGGAGATCCTTAAATGTAATTAGACCATTAGTGCGTTAGTGGATATTTATGGATTGGTTTACTGAAATTGTAATATGTATAAGTTATAAAAGTAAATTAATTAATAAAGGTTAATTATAATAATAAAAAAATCTCTATCATCTTCCATTACCAATTCTTTTAACCGAAATTTCAATAATACAAGCCATGGGAATGTGCTAGGGTTCGGCTACTTTAAGCTTAAATTGGTGAGTGATTTTTATGTCGTTTTTAATGATTTCTATGTTTTGGAATCGTTGTAGCTTAATCTAGCTAGCCCAGGGACTAATTTGAAAACTTGTTAAAGGTTTAGAGTTTTACCATTGATGAATATAGGTGTATTTGATGCTTGATGATAGAAATTAAATGGTTGTTGTTAGATAAACAACATTTGTTAAGAGATTTTTGATAAAATTGTGAATTAGGGATTAAATTGAGAAATGTGAAAATTTTGTGGTAGAAATGTGAATAAATAAAAAATATGGGCTGATATGATAATAAGAGAAATTAAACTAGCATGGGTAGGGACTTAATTGCATGAATTTGTATTTTTATGAGCTAAGGACTAAATTGTCAAGATGTTGGAATATTAGGGGAAACAAATAATTTGCCATAAGTGATTTTTGGATAATGAATAGAATGATAATTGAATAAGTTAAATTTGATATTATATAGATCAAGAAAAACGAACTTCGAATCTAGATCTGGGAAAAATAAAGTATTGGACTAGTCGATCCATTTCGTCATTTTCGTGAATCAGGTAAGTTCGTTATGTTAATAAGCATTAATATAATTGTGTTTTAATGTTTTATTTTGAATTAATTGTGAATACAACCTTACGAATATGTTCGACGAAGATTCGGCAATGTGAAATATCGGGTTGAACATTAGAATAGTTAGTGAATGACATGTCATTAGGGTATGTGATTTGGTGCTGTCCGTACGTTCTACCGTAGCTGAGTTTCTGGCATGTCTTGCGGATTTCTCATCAGCTTGTGTGGCAGCACTATGTATGTTACGTCTTGATCGTCAGCTTGTGTGAGCAAACCTGTTTATAGGCTCGAGAGAGTGAGTTTATATGAGATATGAGATTGAGATAGCTTCGGCTATGTATTTGGCACTTTTTCGAGATTCTCAATACTCCAATGATTTCAACGGGTATATCAAGGATATGAATGAGCATGAAATTGATATGTGCAACACCCTGATTTTGGGGCCTAGTCGGAACAGTGGTTTCGGGACCAAAAATTTGACGATGAAAATTTTACTATTTTATTATATTTTTTATGGTTACGATTTCACAAATAATTTCATGAAATTTCGTTCGAAATTTTGACATTCGGGCATTTAATTTAGTCAAAAGGACTAAATCGTAAAAGTGCAAAGTTGAGTTCTAGTACTAGAGGTGTCCAATTGTTATGAAATTTTAAAATTGAGGGTCCTTAAATGGTAATTAGACCATTGGTTAATTATGGACAAAAATAGAGACGAAATGGGTGTAATAAATATTTTTAAGTTAGGGGTATTTTGGTAAACTAATAATTAAAAGAATTAAAAGGGAATAAGCCAAATTAGCTATCATCTTCTTCATTCAACCGTTTCTCCAGCAGCAGCCTGGTTAAGGTTTGTTCAAACTCCCAGCTCGACTTAAGTGATCCTTAGCCCCGTTTTTAAAGTTCTTTACATTTTTGAATCCCGGGTAACTTATTAAGCTTATTCTAGGAATAATTTAACCTAGGGTTTATTTTGGGAAAATACCCACAGGTGGAAATGTGTTTTTTTGATGTTTTATGTACAATATGAAGCTTGGAAATTATGTTAAACAATTTTACTAAGCGATTTTACGTTGAAAACGAGTAAAACGACATAATCGGTAAATACCTAATGTCATAAGTACATGTTAGAGTGTAAATTTGATGTTGCTATAGAAGGGGAAAATTATCAGCATGTCATAAAACATAAGAAATATGATGAATTTTTAATTTATGAGCCTAGGGGCCAAAATGTTTTTGATAAGTTTAGGGGCAAAATTGTAATTTTTCCAAATATGATTTTGGTCAATTTGATAATGTGAGTCCTATTAGGCTATTTTTAATTAGGCAAGAAATAAATTCAGGCTAAAATCGGCAAAATACAAGTTGTGGAAAAATGGTAAAAATGGCCATTTTCGTACAGGTAAGTTCGTTTTAATAATAATGCAATACCATACTTGATTTAATTTCTATTTTTTTGCTAAATTGTATGATTTAATAAGTTTAGCAAAGTTGATGATGCTTGTATATATGAATTATGCTTGTTGTGTCATGTGATTGAATCATTATTGTTATATGAATTTGAATGTTAAATTACTTTACATGGGTTGTATAATTTGCTAACGGTTGTACCTGTAATTTTGGCAAGTTTGCACTAAATAATTTATCGATTCTTTTTATTTTATTATATTTTGTTATCATATGAAATGTGGCTGCCTATAGAATGATTATTTGTTGTAAATTGCAAATTGAAAAAGGACTATGAATAAATTTTGTAACATGTTGGAAAGTGAGGAATTTCTCGTTGAGCCTTCGAAATAGAACGATACGAATGATCTATTGTCAGGTCACGTGTTGTAGTTCTAAGTGCAGCTACTACGTGTACCGGATAATTGGTCGCATGTGTAGTGCTAAGTGCAGGCTACTATGCGTACCAGATGCCTTGTCTACAAGTGTGAAAATATGTGCAGGCAACTGAGTATCAGTTATTATTCTGAAGAGTTCAACGGGAAAATCGATTAAGTAAAAATACATATGAACATGATTATATGATGAATAAGTGCAGGTATATGTTTATGAAAATTATGAGCAATGTGCTCGATATTTGAGTGGACTTCGATAAGACAAAATGGATTAAGTGAAATTATGTAAGAGTGA